>NC_053488.1:86520896-86768159 GCF_015227805.2 Hirundo rustica
TCGCATCTTCAGGCAATTTGCAAGTATAGATACACAAAACTGCAGAATTTCATTTTGCCTTTTTTTAAAAATTTATTTTCTACCCTTTTTTTTTCCCCTCTTTACCTCAAGTACTATATATATATTTAAATTAGAGGTTAATACCAAAGTTTCATGTGCAAATATAAACATAAGAACTGTCAAGCAGACTCTTGTTTTGGTTAGCCAGTGGTGCTTTTCATGCAAGACGGAGGTTCTTACCAGGGCCACAGTTTTTGTAATTTGTCCAGGTGCTATCCTGAGAAGATACTTGATGTAATTTATTGAGGTACAGATTCTAGTTACAAATTCACAAGTACAGATTCTAATTACAAATTTGACTGCATGTAGTGACAGTTCAGTACAACTGTGAATGATTTATTTGAAATGTGACTCACATATGGCAATGTCACTACCTGTAGATTAAAAGTAGTTTGTGAAAGCAACATGAAAGAATATTCTATATGTTCCTAGATGTGAAAAGCTTAGAGCATAAAAAGTTGCCAACAAGAAAAAGGTGGCAAATGATAAGCTAAGCTCAGACACGTTGCTTGTAGAACCCTGTGTTGGTTTTGGCTATACATGACTATATTGCTCTTAAGACGTGAGTTCTGTTCTCTGTTTACCTCAGAAACACCATTTGTAATCATGGCTTTTAAGCCAGCCTCCCTTTTCCTGTCTGAACCTTGGTGAAGCCTGTGGATGTGACAAACCAACTTGCTTTGGTTTTGTTTGCAGGAGAGGATCCAGGACAGCCCTTCCCCGGCGCCGTCCCTGGAGGACAGCCAGCGCCCTGGCAGCCACGCGTCCTCACACCCCAGCAGCAGCGTGTCCAGCTCACCATCCCAGATGGACAACACTCCCGACAGGATCGGTCAGTGCTGCCGCCTTCCCCTCCCCAGCCGCTCGGGAGGTTTGTGGAGGCCGATATTCATTTGCTGGGGGACTCACAAGGAAGCGCTTGCTTGCTACGAAAGACCCAGAAAGTTCATCCCTATGGTTTTTTAATTAAGTTCATCACTCAGTGTTGGATCTAATCACCAATAACAGGATTGGGCGACTGAGAGGTGTTCCGCGAGTTTTTTATTTCATTGTCAGTCTCAGTGAAGGTAGAGACATAAAAGATGGTGAAATTGACACCATGACAACAGAATCCGAAGTTTTCTTTGTTACAAGGCCTTTTAAAAGTTTTTTAGCCAATAGGCTGATGCTAAAAGCTTACAAGCACCTACTTAATCCAATCACTAAACACTGCACCTACACCTACAAGCATACAACAGCTGCTTGTTCTATATTTTTTGCAGCTCCGAGACTTTCTATGCTCCACATATTTCAAGGCTTAAAATTCATCTCTGTTTCAAACCTCTGTCTGTGTGAGCTTATTGCAATGCTGTGAAAATCCTCTGTTCTTTCAGTTTCCACAATTCCCTCTCTGGGTACAACAGTGTCCCCTGCACAGAGGGATCACCCTTGTACCCTTCCCTGGTCCAACCAGCTCCTTTGGTGTTTGGGTAGGGAACTGCTGCTCAAGGCACCTGCAGCTGAAAAATAGCAAGGTGTCTTTTTCTTTGCATGTGTATGAGGAAAGTCACGGCTTATACGATGACTTTTTTGTTCCAAAAACCTCTTGTGCCCACGCATTCCTTCATCACTCCAAGGCTGAGGCCCTTCTGCCTTTTTTGGTCTCTCCACCACAGCTTTCTCAGCCTGTGCACTATCGATTAAAATGCTAATTCCGTCTAGAGGAAGTTTAGATCCTATTCTCGGTGCTTCCAAGAGGGATCTAGGGCAAGTCAATTAACATCTTTTCATGTCAGTATGTGTCAACACTGCTGTCTCCTCATGGCCTGGAGCCCGTGCAGGCATTGCTGAGCCAGATTTAAACCACAAAAGCCATGCACTCTGGGTGAGTCACTGGAGAATTCCCTCCCATCCACAGCCTACTTGGCTGTTTCCTGTGATTCTGCAGTTCTGACCCTAGTCCTTGCAGCAGCACCACAGCACTGCCCAGGACACCGGATAGAAACTGAATTCTTTGCCTTAATCTGTGCACACACAGGGCAGAGACTGTGGAGTAGATTCCCCTCTTCTTTTTCCTGTGTAAAATAAGGCTGGAAATACACACAGAAATTTTTAACTTCCTGTAGCAGGAGTGAAAAGAGACTGTTGATGTCTCTATGTAGAGATCTAGTGCTTACTGTTTTAAAGATAGGGATAAATATTTTTTATTGATAAAAATACAATGGTTTTACTTTTGCAGTTATAAAAAGAAAGCTCTCCCTAAAATACGGTGATGAAGTTTCTATCTAGTGTCTTCCCTGGCATAATTGGTGGATTGCAGGGAAGTAAATGTTTTAATCAAATAAGAACAAAGAAAAGAGGCATCCTAAAGTCATAAACTGCACAGCTCTCACTGAGAGAATTAAGAATTCCCTTAGCACTAAAATGTTGGGGGGGTTTGCTGTCTCCAATCAATTTGGGCTATGATCTGGCAATCTGTGGTTTTTATTAAGCTTACTGCTTAATAATCATTAATTACTAATACTTAAATCCTTAAATGTATTTTTCCCCAAAATGTTTTTTGTGAAGTACTTTTCCCAATAATTAATTAATTCGAACAATTCACAAGAAACCACATTCATCTCAGTAGTAATTCGTGTTCTGTTTTGGTGTCCTTGTCTAATACTTGAGCAGATTAGCTTTTACTGCATATTTTACTTGCCTCTAATAGTTAAAATAACAAAGTATCAACCAAGAAGAAATAAACTTTAATTTTTTTTTTACCTTAACTTTGTTTTTTACTGACTGTGTTATATAACTGTGCCCTCTGATTCTTTTAGCCATGCTGACCAACAGCAGGGAAGGAGAACTCATTGACCAAGAAACTGGAACCAGCCTAAAAAAAATACAAAAGGAGAAAGGTAAAATCACAGACTGTTTTCCATCTCAGGCATTTAATTCACTTATTACATGTTTTATTCCTTTTTCTTGTGTTCTGCATGTGCAATGACATTATATTACTAATTTAAGAGAACTAAGTGCCTAATTGCAATTAATAATGTATCCAGTGAACTCACGTGGAAGTGTAAGCAATGAAAACTTGGCTTCTCTCTGTTTATATAGCATGAGAGTAATATTTTGCAGGTCTTCTGGCTCAATTATTTATGAAGTTCTGAGCAAATATTTGATCAGTCACGTGGCATTGTTTGTTTGCCTTCAAGGGGATGTGTGTGCAGACTGCTCTGATGCTCTGGGTGAGCAATATAATTTTATATTGTGGCACCAGTGAGGGGCAGCAAGGGAAGAGAGGGGATGTTTGGCCTGGAGGGATTCTTCTGTAGGCTGGGATGTGCTTCCTCTGCTGGGTTCTCCTTGCAGAGGTTCTTGGGTGCTGGAGAAGGTGAATACTCAGGGATTTATTCTGGGAAAATTCTACAAAGAGAAGCTGGGGGAGATAGTGAGGTTTTAGAGTGAAAAAGATGTGAAGGAAAAGAAACAGAAGGAAGAGACAACATAAACTAAGTGTACTTGTAAGTCTACTGAGAATATTCATATTTATCATCAAAATGAATGCACAAACTGATTTTTATTTTGGCTGAAGGGATTGTCATGTATTTTCAGAGAAAACTAAAAGGCAGGCATAGACAATTTTATGGGCTACTCAGAATTTGGAGGCCCTCCATGCCCTGTCGTTACAGAGTTTTTAAAATTATTTGAGCAGGGTCATGGTTTTGTACAGTCAGCTCTATTCCTCAGAGGTCTGTGACTGATCCAGTCATGGTTAGGAAGGCCCTGAAACTTCCTCCTTATATTTTGTATTTTTGTACTCAACTCTCCTTGAAGACAGAAGCTGTTTTCTATTCACTGGTTTTTCTGGGCATTTAAGCACTTTCCTCATGAACCCCAAAAGAGCCCTTCTGTTCCATTCTGAGATAATTTTCTGTCTGGATATCCTGCTTAAATCCTTCCCTCTTGACTCCTGTTGACATTTACAGAAAGTTACCAGCCATAACTTCATTCATTCCTAAGATTTAAAAATTACATTTCTGTAGTAATTGCATAGTGAGTATTTAATCTAAGCCAGAAAGTGTAGTTGATTTTAATTCTGTTGAATTGTACATGGTTTCTTGCCACACGTTCGGTCATTTTTCAGTGAAACAATTCAGTATCCTGTGGGGTTCAAAGGTGCAAATCGTGTACTTCTTGATAGTAGCAGTTCTGTCACCCAGGATGGATGAAGGTACAGTTAAAAAATCTGAAAAAATAATTCAGAAACCCCCAAAGTGAAAATAATTGAACCTCCACCACCTGGGAACCCAATTCCCAGGCTCCTGTGATCATTCCTTTTAACATGGATGAAATCACCAAGATGTGATGCTAACAGTTAGTGTGCTATAGTTCTCCCTAAGATTAAAATTGTGTAGGTTTATTCATTTCCCATTTTTGCATAATTTCTTTAATTGATTAAGTACTGGGAAATACGTCTTTATACATGTGTTAGTTCTGCATGCACTTAGGGATGTTTTTAGGATTCATTTAGTTTTGAGAGATCCACCTGCATCAGAAAAAAGTGCTTCAAAATCATGAGACATTTTAAAATATTATTTTCTGCTTGGTCTGCAGGATGTCAAGTTTTTCTCAGAAAATAAGAGGTTTTGTGGTGGGGTTTTCTTTTTTTTTTTTTTGTGGTTGTTGTTGGTTTTTTTTTTTTTGTTTGTTTGTTTGTTTGGTTTTTTTTTTTTTTGGTGCGGTTTTTTTTTTGTTTTTTTTTTTTTTTTTTTCATGTAGAGGTGTGATTTTTCAAGTCATCCCATGTCTCCAGAACCAGAATCTTTTGATGACATTATAGTGAGACTAATACATAAATTTTAAAGGCACCAACCTTGTATATCCAGGATTCCAAGCTGATTTTGCATTTATCAGTGGGACAGAACTATATTGCAATTTCTGAAGGAACCAGTGGGGTTAGTCCTCAATGGTTTGTCCTGTGTAGATTCCTAGTACTGTTACTGTTTTCTCCAGTATAATTATTTTGGGCTTTGGTGCACCTCCGTTACCTTGAGTGTTTTAGAGTCAGATGTGGACACTGTGAGGAGTGTGGTCTGTGCTGTCTTGCCCTGCAGAAAACATCCATGTAATTTGTATACAGAGGAAGCTTTGTTTTTCCAAACCTGCCATTGCTCTTACCAAGGCAAAATATATTCGCCATGGAAAAGATTTTCAAAGTTATTAAGAAAGGAATGTAGTTAAAATAAAAGTATCAACATTTATTAAGTATGACAAGTAAGCGGTTTATACAACCGTGGCAAACATATGTTTTCACATCTGTTTTGAGTAATATCATCATGATTTTAAAAATGATTTATAGCTCTGCAGGCCATAAAATGCCAGCTTTGCTGTAAGTTGTAAGTTTTCAAACAACAAAGAAATTATTGAAGGCATATTTTGAATGTGGTTTTGTGTTATACACCTTGACATAACTTCACAAAGCTGAGCTCTCTGTAAGAATTAAGATAGCAACAACTGAAAATTAAGGAACTCAGATTTATCAGGAGTACTACTTATGTTAAATCTTAGCATTAAAAAAAAATTATAAAAGTTACTGTAATGATTATAGACAAAATATCCCTCAGGACACACAGGTTTTGTTTTCTATATCCCATTTTAAGTGATCTCAGCAACAGACAAAAATGTGCCACTTCGTGCTCATCAAAGTAATTTTGAGATGATTAGGGCTGAGGAGAACATGGCTTCACAACAGTGCTTCTTTAAAAGACAGATAGTGAGAGGTTGTTGTAATTCCTGTGATTTATTTGCCTGTGTTGGGCAGAATTTCCGGAACTGTTGGCTGTCATTGCAGAGTGTTTAGAGCCCAGTTACAGTCATACCTTTAAGCTTTTTGAAGGAGAAATGCCATTGAATCTCAATTACTCTGCATCCTTTCATCATCCTTTTAGAGGAAGTATGGTCAGATTTAACATTAGAGGGCAACAAAGTCAAACATCTTTGGAAGTCTGCATGGTTTGGGTCTTTTTATATATATCTAAAATTGGGTTTACTGCATGGATTACATACAGTGCTGTATTTTTGTCAAATGCCTTTTTCTAGCATGTTACACCAGCATTTTGCCTGTGCATCTATTTCTGAGTTAAAACCATATCAAGAGTAATCTGCACTTTATTTTGAATTCACTAGTGCAAGGAAACAGTTACAAAATCCCCCATAGAACACAGCCCCACACTTTACCTGCACAATTACTCAGAGAAACGACACTTTAAATTCATCTGCTTCAACACATATCCTGGAAAAAAAATCACTATTGTGTGGGGTAGGATTGTGTTTGACACAGCCCTGTATAGGCTTTACAGAAACCTCCATATGAATTCTGGCATTAGGAAGGTTAAATGAGACAGAAAAGAATTTGGCTGTGCCTTCCAGCTGGATTTAGATGCTGGTACAATTATTCTGTTTGACTGCATGACAAGAAATATTTCAAACTCCTCACATAGGCTGGAGCAGTAAAAGGCACTGGCCCATCTCTTGCCACAGCGAAATCAGTGGGGATGTACAGGATGTTTTCAGTGGGAACAGTTTGACCAAAGCTTTTGAAAGGTTTTTCCCCCAGCTTGTGCTCCTGATTGTTATCCAGACATGGATAACATGTTTATGTGGGGTGTGAGGTGCAAACCAGAGGAAAATTTGTAGGAATATTGTAGAAAAATTCCATAATGACCCATATTGCCACTTATTTACTCACTGTTCATGCAGTCTGTGAGTGCAAATAAGTGTAATTTTTGCTGAGAAGGGGGCTTTTCCTGCACTCCCAGAGCTGCCTGGGGTTAGTGCTCCCTCCTTCAGCCCATCCTGCATCTCCAGAACCCAAATCCAGGCTCTGGGGCTGTGTCCCATGGCCCAGCACACAGTACTCTCCAAACTCTGCATCTGGCAGCTCTCCCTTCCCAGTTTATTAAAGAACACCTTTCCCTTTATTGCTTCAAGGAAAGGAGACTTTTGCATCATTTCTGTCCACTGAGTGAAATATTTTCAGATGGCCAGAGTGCGCGGTAATGAAAGAGTAACCGTATTTATTTATTGGATTTCATTAGCGGAAAAGAGGGTTTATGCTGTTTAAATTAATCACTGCCAAAGGACTGGGCTACTCAGGATGTGAGGGGAGGAGAATGAACAGGTGCAGAACACCTGAAACAGCAACAGGCTGGCTGGGGCTGTGCTGCAGAGAGGAGACTTTCCCAACAATTAATCTGAAAGCATCCAGATGGAAGAGGAAAGGAATGAGAAGGAGAACAGGGAGCACAAAGCTGAACCACACGGTGTCTTGTGCAAAAGCATGCAGTAGGTGCCAGCCCCTCACATGGTCTCTGTGCTGCTTCTTTGACATGTCAGTAATGAGAAGAAAGCTATTTTCTTCACAGACGTGTACATGAATACATGAAGAACTCTCCAAACCATGTTCATTCCGGTGTCTAAGTGTGTTTGTCACAGATCCTGGGGTTGTTTGATCAGCAGTGGGTGCAGTAGTACATTAATTTAAATGTTTCTTTTTCCCAAAACCTTGAATGACATGTGCAGTGCAAAAGTCTACTGGATAAGTCAGAGATATTTTTACATTTTCTATCCTCAGAGAATACTGAAAGATAAGAAACACAGTGCTCTATTCTGGGTGGAGACACTTTTCGCAAGTGTTTTTTTGTTGTTAAATGTAACCTATGAGTGAACTGACAACTGTTAAAAAGGTGGCCTAATAGTAGATGTGGTTGTCTGTCAGTCAGTCAATCCACAAAAACCCAAACCCATAAAACCAAGGCAAACTCTGTTAATGCTTAGATTCTCAAAATGTAAATAATTAATAAAAGCAAAGCTTTAAATTTTGAAGTGTCTGTACTCATGACATTATGATTGTGTGCTTAACCATTGCTGAAAGATTTATAAATATAAAGGCAATTATGCAAGAGATGCTAGTGAAGTACTCCAAGGTCACACATTTTACATTTAGTTTATATTAGAGCTTTATTTTCAGAATTATTTTTAAGAATCTTCTTTTTCTGATGAGTAAAATACCTACTTCTTAGTTATCTTGGCAGATGGGCTAAGGCAGATTCTTGCATTGATACATAATTTATTAATATGTTTTATTTATTAGATTTCAGTGACTTTAATGTATCGCTGTCTAAACACTACAAATTATGAGTCTGTATAAACACGGTGAAATAATGGAATTTTCTTTACTGGAAAGGCTTTGAAACAAATTTTTAGTAAGGTATTCATGTCTGTTCAATAAAATGGGCAAAAAAGGGAGAAATCGGGTAGCTACTCTTCAGTCAGTTGTCTCTTCAGGGACATTCCCAGTTTTCTTCCCAACTGGGAATTGTTTTATGTAGGTTCATCTGAGTTACGTTGAATTTGAAAAGCATAAGAAGAGGAGAAAAATTGTTGATTGGCATCCAGTGATCTAAGAAAGCTTTTGGATTGGGCCCAGGAATCTTTTCCTTAGCACTGTTCTTAAAACTGACCCGCTGGATTCTCTGCTTGGTGTTACCTCTGGTGCAAAGTCATTAACCTGAGACCTGCAGTTGGTGACATTGTTAATGTCTGTGAGCTATTTAATAAGTTTGCATTTAGTCCTCGTTATGAACAGTAAGATGTGGACAATCTCTGTCCTGAGAGGTTGCTGAATGTTTTTTGTCATGTTACAGAAATCCTTGGGACCCTGGGGAATGCGCCAACAGGGGCTCAGCCTCCCCTGCCTGAGCACCAGACGTGTTCAGAGGCACTGTGCTCCTGCATTTTTGTGCCCAAGTGTGCAGCTGTGCACACACAGAGGACAAAGGGGATAAAAATAGCAGATAAAAATTCAAATTAGTCGTAAGACTTCCTAATTGGTGACTTTGTAAGTTTTGCGGTATTTGTGACTGAGGAGGACAAGAAATTCACAGAAGCTGTGCTTCATAAAACACAATTCTTTCCTGAGGGTTCCTACCAGTGAGCCAAGAGTTCGTCCTGCTGCCCGCAGCTGGATGTTCCAGATCAGTGAAATACAGAGCTCGTGATTGTGACAGCAGTGTGTGCTCCTGCTGCCAGAAGAGCAAATCCAGCATTGGTGGATGGTATTTTGTGTAGCATTTTTTGTGTACTCACGGACTTTTTTTCTGATTTGATCTTGAATATCTAAGATGGCTCTGTGCAGTGTGTCTGTCTCCTGTGTAACACTCACATTAAGATGGAAGTTAAGGGCTCTGTCTTCCCTTTTGTGGAGGACTTGCTGCCCAGAGGCTTCTGGGGGCAGCAAGTCTGAGACAAAACTGTGCATTAAGGTTCATCTCCACAGTGTTTTGGAATGTTTAGTGCATTAGAATACTCCTGATAATAACAAGTTATAAATCCTTAGTGAACTTCTAACCCTAACCATTCGAGGATTCTGTGTGTAAGATAGTGAACTAACCTCAGAGTGCAAGTAGAAAAAGATTATTCTTGATATGTAGTTGTGAAACCAGAATAAATGTGTTCTTCACTGTATCTCAGACATTGTGTTGAATTCCTTTGATAAAGTAACATGAATTTTTGTTAGCAGAGCTGATAATGGCCTATGACAATGGCTCATCTCAGAAGCCACTAGGGCTGCAGATTGCAGGAAATCAGATTTCATGTTTGATTGTTAGGGCAGAAGGCACTGCTCCAACACTTTGGACTGTGTGTGGGATTTGTGTGTTACAGCCATAGTTGTTTCTGGGGATGGACAGTTCACTCAATAGGTTCTTCATGTTATCAGCTGTCCTTTGGAAATTCATCATCATGCCGAAAAGAGCAGGAGCACGCAGTTGTAATCAATTAATATAATTTCAACTGGATTAGCTCAGTTTGTTACAGACTGGTGCCAAGGTTTTAAAGAGGATTTTATCCTTGCGTAGGCCATTCACTGAAGAATGGGACTTCAAGATCCTTGTGGGTCCCTGCTGAAGAATCCCAGCTGTGAATAGCCTTCTTGTAGCAGGATTGATAAAAAGGTGGAAGGAGATAAAGCTGTGAACTCTGAAATTGGAGGTGAATGAGTACAAACTAGTAAGAGGGATTACTCCAGTACAAAATTCCCCAGCACACTTCTTTGGTCATGCTTGGCCTTTCCATGTTGATGTCAAAATCCCAACTGATTTATTTTCTTCTTTTATTTTGTAGTCAATGTGAAAGTCATTTCCAAAGCAGATTTTTCTTCTAGTTGACAGAATGTGACAGGCTATAACAAGCAGTTTAATAAATAAAATTCTGCTTCCAGGTGTATTCTGAGATGTTATAATCTATAAAACATGGTGCAGTTTTGAATCTGTCGGTTTTACCCATCACTGGGGCTGCTCTGTGATATTTTGATAGTTAGACCTGGCTTGTATGAATTTTCTGACATATCCCGTGGGTTTTTCGGATATGTGTTGTCAGCAAGGGGATCCAGAGCTGTACAAATTTTACTGACAGTTCAGTGGAGAGCCTGTTGTGGTGTGGTGGAAGATGCCTTTTTGATGTGGAATATGTTGGATGATGGAGCATCTCCAGGAGATGGCTGAGCTGGAGCAGAAAATGGGAGTTGTATGTGTACATGTGCCTACTCACAGAGGCCAAAAAACAAGCATTGCTCAGAAAATAATGTGTTATTTATACATCTGTTACTCTGGGGACTTTTTAGATGCTGTCTATTGGGAGACTGGCCTGTATTTGTTATTGTTATCCTGTTTTTTGTAAGTTTGAAAATCTAGCAATTGACTGTAATGATGGTGCCCTCCAGGCAAAAGTGTGGAGAGATTCACTTATTAAAGGAGGAGTTACCAGAGCTGCTGTTTGACTTTTGACATTATTGTCATTGTTGTCACATCGCCTTCGGCACTGGAGGCAGGAGGGATTTAGGCAGAGAGTTGGAATTACTCTGTAAAACCATAGATCTATATTTATACTTAAGTGTATTTATATACTATTTGTATTTATATAGACTGAATTTTATTTTAACTCATATATTACAAGGAAAGCATAGTATTTCTGTAAAATCACCAGCAGTCATAGTAACAATAATAAGGACTATATCATGACGTAAGTTCTTTGTACAAAGCTTTTGATATTTAAAAAAACTAAAAAAGAAATCCACCAATATTCAAAAACTAATTAGTAAGTTCATGAGAGACAGTTCTGTTGTTTCAAGAATGGTCATTGTTAACACAGCTGTGAAAAACTCAGCAGAAAATGGGTCAAGTATTTCTAGATTAGAGTCTGATTCACAATAAGAGTTCTCTCTAATACACAAGATAACTTTAGAACAGCCTGTTCTAAGATGAGTGTTTTGTAAACACTACTTCCTATGTGGTCCATATTAAATATTGTATGAAGCAGGCTGGAGCTTTAATTTTACACAACTAGCAGCTTATGTGTCATCATAAAATACGCAGGGTAAATAATCCCAAGTATCTGCAAAGTACTGCAAAATGATCCCAAAAATCTGCAAAGTATGATTATCTTTCGGGAAGAGTTGTTAAATTGACAGAATCAATGTGAGGTTTTTACACCAGTAAGGGCCAACCTACACAGATTACGGGGGCTAATAAATTGTAATAGCAGAACTGAGTATCAAAGTTTCTAGTTTGTTCTTTTTGCTCAATCCTTTCGTTGTAATTTTTGCTATTTTGAGCAGCAGAGCAGCTGGGCTGGGGCCTTCCTGGGTGACTCCAGTGAAAGTGTGTTCTGATATTCCAATGTGGAACTTACTGGAGAACTGGTTTCTCTTCCGTGACCTACAAGAACATCTGTTCCCACTTCCTCTGTAGAAAACTTAAGAGTTTCAAGGACCTTCATTTATTCCCTAAGAGTCCTCCTCATCTGAAAAGGAAAATCTCAGCTCTCTATACATGAAACTGCCTGGTTTTCTTTTTTTCTTGAAGTCTACACATAGAAATAAAACTACAGAGAAATTCTTGCTGGCAAAGGACCAGCAGCAACCTGCAGTACTCTCCTGAAGGAATTACTATGGGAAGCATCTGTAGCGTAGCTTTAGAATGTTTGCATCACTAAAATGAGATTATTTATTTAAAAAAAAGTGTTCATAATAGAAGAAATCCAGAAGGCATAATAATACATATTAAACCTTGTTTTCCAGGCTGTTGAATCAATTTATAGGAATATGTGAGTGAGCAGGAAGGTAACAGCATCTGGTAGCAATAACAGTTTCCCTTCCTGAGTTACCAAATTAGCTATGGGAAGGTGATTAAAAATAAATGTAGTGATTTCTGATAGAAATAGGTAAACTGCATGGGCTTTGAGATAAGAACTTGACAAATGTGTAAAATAAATGCAAAACTGGTTTTGAAAAGGGGGGATATTACCATTTTCTGTGTTGTGTGCCAAGGTTTGTGCATTTCAAATGTTGGCAGTTGGCTTCTTTTCAAAACTGATAAATAATGATGTTTGCTGTGGAAACAATTATCCTAAAAATAATTTAAAAGGATTGTATCCCCTTTTTGTTTGCCTATAAAGACCACATTCGATTTATATATAGACAGAAAAAGCTCCACTTGCATCTATAAAACAGTTCTTAAATCATTCTAAATTATTGATGTGCACAAAGAACTCTTTCCACTTTTGTTTGAAGTTCTATTTCTGCGGCGTTCTGCTTTCTAATTGTACTTTCAACTGCAATGACATCTGTTATAGTTGTTTCAAAAACTTTCCATACTTTTCTTTTTTAATGATAGACAGTCTTTTCAAAGACAAACTGTCTTCATTTTGAGCAAGAAAAATAATTAGTTGAAAAAAGATCACTGATTTGGCCGGCAAACTCACCATTTTACTGTGGGGTTTTTTCACAAGTTGCTGTTTTATATGATTCCAGCACCTATTCAACAGAAAGCTGGCCAAGAGGAATTCATCTCTGCAGTAACTCAGAAACCACAGAGCACCAGCATATGTCCCTTGCTTCCCTGAGGAAATCCAGGACTTTATTCTAGCAAAAAGAGCACCAAGAAAGTACTTCACAAACAGATAGACTCTATATGTCTAACAGATGGAAAAGTAAGCTACTATTCCAAGCTGCTGTGCCCAACAATATAGGAATAAAGCTCAGCAATTGGAGATTAGATTAATGCTTAAAAGTCTGCTTGGAAGGCCTGTTTATTATAGCTGGTGATAGGAATATGTGGTGCAGCAGTAAACAGGGTTCTAGTGATCTGTGACATAATGCAGTCTTACCTCTGGTGTAAAATCTAGGAGACATTAAAAGTATCCCAGATTAGGAAAGCACGATGTAAAAACATTTCCTTGTCTTTTTTCAGAAGAGGGGATTTTTGCTCTTGAGGTAGAATTTTTTTGAAAAAATTAAGCCCTGGACTCTGATCCACTTATGGTTCACCATAACTAACCTTTAAATTAGAAGTTGCCAAGAATTCATATAATAATTAATACAACACTTGGGGATTTAATTGACCACAAGATTAAACTATTAAGGAAAAAATCTCGTCCTAATTGAGAATTGAACCCCTACCCTTTATTCATGGAGTGTCTGCTCTGCCACTTGAGTCGTGAATTGGGGGTTAATTGACTGTCTAGAATCTCCCAAGGAACAATTATTTCACGTAATGGTGCTAACGCATCCTAGCATAAGGCATTTTTATGGGAGTCCTTTTTTCCTCTGGATTTAGAGGGGTGTCCTGAGCACAGCAAGGAAAGCTGCTGGATGTCAGTAAGGGAAGAAAGATGGAAACAAAAAAGGGATTTGGGGTTTCCTTTCACACTCAATTCCCCGCACGCTTCTGCTTAGATTCCGCAGTGTGATTTTGCTGCATATTTAAGTGTCCTCTCGTTTTCAGTGTTCAGGGAATATAAATTCCTTGATAACAGTTGAAATTTGTGGCAAAATTACGCTTCCCAGCTCAAGCTGTTACAAAGATTTAGAAATGAGCAGCCTGGTGTAGTGCAAGGTGTCCCTCCCCATAGCAGAGTGTTGGAACAAGATATTCTCTAAGGTCCCTTCCAGTCCAAACCAGTCTGTGATTCTCTGAAATAACCTGTAAGTAACTTAACATAAACTCCTGTAAAACTCATAAAAAAATATCTAGGTGTACTTAATTTTTAAACATTTTTTACTTGCTTGCATGGCGATTAATAAAATTCATTACTTCATAGTAGATTTTTCTGCTTATTAGTGCAAATTTGCAGAACTTTTCTAATTACTAATCTCCTTTGAAGAATAAATAATAAGAGATAATATCAAAACTTTTTAACTAAATGAAGACTTAGTTATGGATACAGTTAGGCATTTTTTATATTTAAGAATATTCTGATTTTTAGATGCTTTTAGAAATGTGCCTTTTGTCTTTACAGAAGAAACTGTCCAAATTTAGGAGAAACTATTTCTGGGTGGCATTATCAAATATGAAAGGAAATGCAGAAAAGTTTAGCTTTTTAAACTTTGATTCATGCTTGAAGCTGTGTGAAATCTCTCCATGCTGAGTGGAAACTGGGAAGGGGTAGCACCTCATAGGTCCTGTTTGAAACTGGTGCTATACAAAAATCTGTTTGGCTTTGGTGGTTTGGTTTGGGGTTTTTCTCATTTGATTATTCTTTTTAAGTAAGTACCACACCCCAAGGAAACCTTAATTGTTGATGACACGTAAGCACATGAAATGTAATCGATATTGTGTAATATCTCTCCCTGCAGTTGGTTCAGATCAGGGTGCTCAGCAGCAGTTTGAAGATGGTTTGTGAACAGGTATTTCGAGTGCGGAACACTTCAACCACATGCACATCTAAGAGGGGGCTTTGCAGTGGTGCTGTGGTTCATGATGCACCAAGTCCCAACTTTGTGATCCATGGGCTGTGTAGAGAGAAGTGCTCTGCACGTGAAGTGTGTCAGTCAGGGCAGGGGTCACCCCAGCACACCAGGACCCTGTGTCCTGGCCTGTGGGGTGACAGAGCTGGCAGAGAGGAGGTGGACAGGACTGGCTACTGGCAGAGCGCTCGCTGCAGGGTGATGTGTGGCATTCACGGCTTCATTTTTGTTTCACATCAAACATCAAATGTATGTGCTCGTGTGCCTCGTGCCTGTACCAGCGCTCTGCTGGCATCCTGCCTGCCCTGGGGGAGCTCAGCCCCAGGGGTAAAGCAGGGCAGTCACAGACACAGCAGCACTGCCACAACATCCAGGTGACCCCTTACACACTCTCTTCAAAGCTGGCTTCACATCTGCATTCACACTTCCTGACCTGCTCTGCCTGCAGGAGATTGGAAGGATATTCTTGTGCTTATTCGCTACCACAGAAATATCAGCAACATAATCTCCCAGACTTTCTGCTTTTAAATAGTTGTGTTTTAGAAAGCAGGAAGTGTGGAGGGCAGGCATGGCTCAGACTCTTCAGCTGGAGAAATAGTGTTTGAGACTAAAAAATCATCATTTCTTGCTTATAAGCATTAGAGGTGAACAGATAAAGTAGATAAAACAAACATGAAAGAAAGAAGGTTTTACAGTTACCCTGATTTGAGTTGGATTTCATAGTCACTCATTTCCAACTGCTCACTAAAATCCTGGAATAAAGAAAGAGGAAACATGATTTGATAGTTCTAACAAAAAAAAAACTCAGCAGGGTGTTTCTTGCAGATTGAGGAAATAGTTTTCCCAGGTTCTGTAATAACATTCTAGGCTCCCAAAAGCTGCCAGCATCTGAGGAGAATGGTGTCCTGGTGACAAATAGAGTAAGAACAGCATTTCCCATTGCTGCTGACTTGGAAGAAAAAACCTGGACATGTTCACAGTATGAACTAAGTGACAAAGCAGTATTTTACACTCTGAGTGTGATTCCTTGCTGTTCTCACCTAGTTCTAACTTCTCCCCTTCAAATATAATTCTGTACCACAGTTTCCTCCACCTGCTGTTTTCGAAACCTCACACATGTCCTCAGTCCACATACACCATCATTCTTCAGCTACACTCCCCAGCCACATTTTCCGCTGCCAATTCAAGCTCTCTCCAGTACCCAGCTTGCCTGCATTTCTTGTTTCCCTTCAGGTTTTTTTTCTCTTTATCTGTTGTTTGTTTTGTTGTTTTTTATTTGTTTGTTTGTTTGGGGTTTTTTGTGTTTTTGGTTTTTTTGTTTGTTTGTTTTCTTGTGTGTGTTTTTGTTTGTTTTGTTTTGTGGTTTTTTTTGTTTTTTTGTGGGGTTTTTTGTTTGTTTGGTTTGGTTTTTGTTGTTTTGTTTGTGGTTTTTGTTTTTTTGTTTGTTTGTTTTGTTTTGCGGGTTGGTTGGAGTTTTTTTGTGTGTGTGCGGGGTTTTTTTGTTTGGTTTTGGGGGGGGGGGTTGTTTGTTTGTTTTCCTATTTTATTTATTCTTTTTAAGTAAGTACCACACCAAGAAAATTTTAACACTTTTAATGACTTTTCAGTGTGTTAGGTAGGTGTAATTGACCCTGTGTAATATTGCTGTCTGCAGTTGGTTTAGATTTTAAAAAATCCATAGTCTATCACATAGAAGAACTGCTTGGGGTGAGTGGAAACCCTCAGCAGTGTAAGATCCAAAGCCATGCCCTGCAGGTATTCAGCACTGCTCAGAGAGTATTTTAAATTGTGATTGTGGTCACACAATATTCCCCGTGCAGTCTTGCCTTTAGCTGGGCATGGTCTGGCAAGTGATGTAGTTAACAAGCAAATTAAACCCCCCACAGCCCCTGCCCGTGCTGCCATAAAGAGGCCCGTCCTGGAATTTCTGTGGAGCTGTGGGAAGCAGCTGTGCTCAGATTCTGCCCTTGGAGCAGCATTTGCCTTCACCTTCCCTTCACTGTTACTGGAGGAAGTAACTGATGGGGATCGACATGATTTCCTGGGCACAGCACATTCAGATTTTTATTATCATATTACCAGGACATGTGTTTGTGGAAAGAAGATACAGATGTATATATCTCTCTGTTTAGCCTCGGAATAGAAACTCGGTAGAAATGGTATATTACCTGCATGAAACTGAAAATATGGGTGCCATAGGGTGCAGGAATTGGGCCCAGCTTTGCTTACAAATCAGCTTGATGATGAGGCTGCAAAAGTTATATTTTTACTGCTTTCACATACTGAATTTATTAGCTTCTGGAAATTGATTTTGGATGCCTTTCATTTGCCATTGGGCTGGAGTCAAAGGCAAAATGATGATATACCACATTTTGCTCACTCATCTTTTTATTGCCCAACTATTGTTATTGAGGAAAAGACATTTGACGTGTTTCTCAAAGGGGACAGAAAGCACATTTCATTTTCTTTTAATTGATGAAAGTGTAACTGGACACAAGTCCTGCAGTCCTCACCTTCAATATCCAGGAGGAGTTATAAGGGATAGAGGGAATGGCACTGGGATTCAGCTTGGATCAGGGCTGAGAGAAGAAGCCAGCAGGGCTGTCAAAGTTTGTCGTGTTTTATTTGCTTGGAAGGAACAGTGCAAAGTTAATATCGATGCAGTGCTGTGAAAGTGCTCAAGTGGTTATCTCTGGGAAGGTAATGTGAACTCAGCAGTATCATTGCTTTGATCTTTGGTTAAAGTCTTACAAAACTAGATTGTTGTTTGATTGACAACCTTGTCAGAGAGTGAATGAAGACTGACATTCTAATATTGAAAACGCAGCGTTCACAAAACTTAAAGCCCGAGTTTTCTCATGACACTGCTGCTTTTGTGGAAGACTGAATTTCACATTTATTTTTAAATAAGTGTATACCTTGCTGTGTGCAGCTAAAACTTACAATTTTAGACTGCTGGCTCGCAAATTCTTCTCACCCCAGTAATTGGTGCAGATATGTTTATAGCAACAGCACTGTCACCGTGCATTTCAGGAGTTGCTGTGTGAAGGCTTGAGCGTGGTGGTATTTATCACATCTCAATACCAAATCATGATCAATCCAGCGCAGGGTGATGGATGCAGGAGTGGCAGGCTGAGCTTCGGTTGGGTAGTGGATCTGACAGTGTCTGTGTGGGTGTGATAATGCAGGTTAAAGGTTTTTCAGCTTCCAGTTCTCTCTGGAAGGATTGTCTTCGGCTGCTTCAATTACCCCCTTTAATACCCTCAAATGAGACTGTTAAAGGGAGGGAGACCTAACTTGTGGAGTAGACTTCTTTCACGCCAGAAAGTCATGGGTACTTTTCCACACATTCCTCAATTTCTTCTTTGAATCAGACAAAATAATACGTTTTGCTTGCTCAAAAAATAAAGGGCCTTAAAACAACTCTCTCTGCTGTTTTTATCTGACATGACATTAACTGCCACGATTTAAATAACATGTAAGAATGAACCAGATTGCACCTATTCCCACATCAAAATACCATCAGCAAGAAAATGTCTCTCCAAAATAATAATCCTGCATCATCCAGAGGTGTTAGTGAAGAGACTCTTTATATGATGAAGTTTAAAAATAGGCATCCAAAAGATTTTCACAGAAGGGGCTGCTGAGCTGTGCTATGGGGCATGGGAACTACTTAAATTGGCTTTCCTGTCAAAGCCAGTGTTTGCTGAGACTACATCATCAGTTTTTCCTGACCTTCTGGTTCTCAATTTACTTCAGGATTGCTAAATTCTGTGTGCAGTTCTTTCCTAACCTCTTAGGTCATGTATGTCCTGTATGGATGTGTGTGTATTTAGCATTTAGCATCCCTAGAAATCTGCATAAACACTTGCAGATTGATGCACGTGCAGTACAATATAATATCTTTGCTAAAGTGTCCTTCATGGAAAAATATTAATTAAAATCCCAGATTAAAGCCATTTTCATCAGCAATACAGCTTTGCTGGAGGAATCCTAAATTTGGCTGTATTTTCAAAGTGGACATGTGTAAGTCATGAGGATAATTAACCACTTCATCATTTGAGCTCTGCAGGTGATTTCAGAATAAAAAGCATATATACTTGTGTTGATCATGCAGAATAAATTCTTTTCAAACCCCATATTTAAATCAGTACTTGTTTCATTGTGTAGAAAATGCATGTCCACAAAAAAACGTAATAATCACCTAAATTTTACTGTAAACATTTTTTAAATATATATATATATATACATGAAATTCCTTTGGAAATGTCCACAGTCTGCTTCCATATTGCAACACATATGGTAAGAAAATCTTGCTTACAGGCCAGTGACTGTTTTTAAACAGTTTTCAAAATTGCGTTGAATAACAGCTCATGAACAAGAACTGGTGTGTTTTGTATTTATAACAAGCAGCTTAACATTTTCTAAACTATGACAAATTTCTCCCTGGGTATTTTTTAATGTAATAATAGGATTAGTTTAGCTGTCCCTAGGGTTTCTTTATGTTTGTAGGCACTGGTGGTATGTTAGGAATATTTCTGAGTTATTCTGGTTCTGTCTTCCTGCTTTCTTCAGAATTTAGAGGCCTCTGTGGCCGTAAAGGTTGTTGCTGTTGATGGCTTTGATGTGCGTGTACATGACACATAATGTTGATACTTAGGAACCGATTCCCTTGCTGTGATTTGGATAAAGCAGTTTCTGGAACTTGTTGTATTTCAATTAAAGATTTACGGCTCTCCTTTCGCCCCAGACCTCATTTTTAAAGGTCAGAAGAGAAAAGAAACCCCAAACCGTAAACATATTAAGTAAAATATGCATGGTGCCTCCAGTTAATGGTATTTCCTTAAAGCAGATAAGTTACTGAGCCCCCTTTTAAAACAAGAGTGTTAATTTACTGTTTCCTTTCATCTGTTGGAATCATTACTTTTCTTCTTTGCCTTCAACAGTTTGTTCTGGTCGTTAACATTTCTGTAAAATTAAGTTTGAAAGGTGCTTTTAATGTTCACATTGACTGCAGTGCACATTTGACTGTTAAAATCAACCTACTTAAGGCAGAACTAATGTTTAACACTCGCAGCTATTTGAAGTAGTTCACTGCCCAGTTTAATGGTGCTGCCAAGGGCAATGGTCACATTACTCGCTGCTAGATTTGGAGGGGTTCTTGTGCTGGCAGTAAAGACTCCTGAAAACATTGGCTTAGATCTTAAAGGCATCATTTTTCTACTCACAGAGCTATAAACTGTAATTTCGTGGGTAGCAGTGGATGAGAAGCACCTAGCCCTGCTCTTGGCCAGCGTGATGTTCAGGAGTCGCAGTTTCTGTGTCTTAATGACCTTTGCTGGAAGCTCTGGTTAAAACAGATGAGGTGAAACCATACAAAGCTCATGCTGATGGTGGGAGAAGTGGTCTTGTATCGTGGGAATTGGGGTTTATGGGATCAGGTCAGCATTAAGACACCTGCAGTAGCACAGGTGAAGAGCTACCCTGGGCAGCCCAGCCTGGGAGGTGGGAGGGACACACGGGAACACTTCAGCTGCATCATGGACCTGCTCTGTTTTGGACACAGCCCAGCCAGCACCTTCTGTTCTGTTTGGTTTTTTGTGGATTTCCCTGATTCACTTCCTACAGAAGTGGATGTGTCTGCCATGCACTATAAAAATGCTGTTCCAGCCTTGCCCTGAGAATGGACCCTCCCAGTGGCCAAATTCACTTGAAGCCATTCCCCTCCTAACGCTGCTGCAATCTGAGGGGTTTAACAGTGCAGGTCAGATAAGGTTATTTATGGGAATCTTCAGGCAAATCAAACAGAAAAAAATGTAACTATTGCTTTGTGGAGTGGAGTCAGTGAGAACCGTGCTGGAATACTCAGCACATCAGTGGGAATTGTCTGGTGTAGGACTGCCCCGAGTAACCCACAGCCCAGCACATACATCACATTATTCCTGTGTGAGGTCACAGATTTACCACCAAACAGCTGCTTTTTCTCCTTTGATAAGCAGGGGCAGGCAGAGAATTTAAAGATTAAACAATACATCAAACCCCCCTCCCCCCCCCCTCCAAATTTTATATATTTACAAAACAGTGAGTGAAATTTTCCCCTTGGCTGGTCTAGTGCAATTTTGCAAGCTCCAACAATGCTGAATGAATGTTATTGAGAAGTGAATTTGGCTCATTCTTTTTATGCTTTTAATAAATACCCAAGGGAAAGGCAGTTGTTCAAGGAAAATGAAATACAAATAAACATAAAATTTATTCTCAGTAGGGATTCTGAGGAACTTGGGGCTTGAGTTTTATGCCATGTTCCTTTTGCTGTTACTCGCAAACAAAGCTAAAATATTCATATAAGCTGTCAGTTCTCTAAGGCAAATTCATCCTTTTTAAAAAATAAAACGAAATATATATTCATTGTCTAGAACAGAAACAATGTGAAACATAAAAAATGGTATCTCTGCTCCAAAATACATCATTGTAATGGACCATATTATTTTGGACTATGGATATAGATGTTGGGGGTTTTGCACAGTATCCTGTAACAATTCTTGAGACACAGTCATGCACAAGACATCATTTGTAATGACAGCAGTTTGCCATTTTCAGCTGCTCTCTGCTTATTTCTCATTTGATTGATAATTCATGTACTTCAAGCTAATGAAGATTTTTCATATTGCCGCCTAATAGACATTACCAGTTTTTCCTAGCCAAATTTCAGGGCATCAGTGGTAGTTTTGTTAGGAGGAAAAAGGAAAGAAAAACTTAGTTGCTTTACAATGCCTTTTTCACTTAGATTCCATGGGGTACCACAGAGAAGTACAGTCAGAGGAGAACATTTATTGGAACAAACAAGAAGAATTGAGATTTTGGATTTCATTTCAGACTAATCATTGCCAAACTTCCAAACAGTCCTTCAGAAAATCCCAGGTGGTTCCCTAGGTGTAGTGTCCTGTGGAGGGTTAGACACACCTTTTGTGGATGCACGAGTATTTTAATTACCAGTTGTTTATCTTCCATTATTACTGTTATTACTGTTTCTGAGTTCAAAAAAAATTTATTTGCACTGTCTAATAATTGTTTATTTTAACAAATCACATAGAGAGACTTTTTATGGCTGTAGACTGCACTTCCAACTTGGATACCTTTGTCAGATGCAGTGCAGGTTGATTTGAAGTCAGTTTTAATACGAGAGTGTAAATCCAAAGTCTCTGCATCATAAAAGCCAGAGCAGATTTTGCTGTTTGAGACTGAGCTGCAGAGGTTCCCCAACACCTGGATTGTCTCTTGAAAAATGCAGATTTTATTTTCCTGGAAGCACCTCCCAGGTAAGGTTTGTGTTCATTGATATTTTGTTCCACTGCTTGTTTTTCATCGGCCAGAGCCTTGGAAATTTGCACAAACCACCCAGAAATAGCTTCATCCCCAGTCTCTTCCCCTGGGGTCACAGTCACCTCTGTGAGATCCCCAGGGCTCCAGTGGCAGCGTGTACAGCATCGCTACCTTTCAGAATTGTACAAAACTAGCTGATTAAATCTGATTTTAAATACTGCTTTCAGCCCAGAACCCTGCCTTTTTAATAATCAATTAAAACATTGCTTCATTGTGTTTATTCAGTGTGTATAAAGCACTCCTTGACATGGATTAGACCTTACATAGCAGTACACAGCTGTAGCCCATCCAGCATTTTCCAAATGAGTTTGCACAAGGAATAAAAGATTGCCATCTGAGCAACACTGGAGGGAGACAAGAGCAGACAAAAGGCAGTTAAACGCTGCAAAAAGAAAAAAGACCCTGTTGAGATAGAAATTTCTGAGCAAATGCCTCCATTTCACAGGGAGATACTGTAGCAGGCAATGTACATTGATTTTAGCACGTGAAGTACATTGCTTTGGGGATTCATTAAGCTTCATTTTGTGCACTATCGTGAATGGGGATGTCAGCCACTCTTTCAAGTAATGCAGGGTTTCAAAGCGAGGAGGTAGAGTAAGCCAAAGTGAAAATATAATGTGCCCTGCAAAGAGAGTGAGGCAGTTGGGAAAGGAAAATGCTTGGCTTGCTAAAAGCCGTACGTCACAGGAGCAGTAATCAAAACCTAAACATTTGTAAAGGGTTTTATGCTTACAGAGTTTGTAATGTGGCTTAGAACAGTATGTTCATTCTCCTGGCTGGCCTGCTGGGAATCCCCCTGGAAGGACAGATGAACTAATGGAGTGCAGAGCATCATTCCTGTTCTTTGGATAAAAAACGTGGACAATTGTTTGACACTTTTTAGTTACCCATGTCTTTTAACTCTGTTCAAGCTGTTTTTGATTTTGGTGACAGCTGGATTTTCACCTTCTGTATTTGCAGTGGGAGGGTGCTTAAGAAGGTGCTGTTTTCCTCCCTTCCACTTTTCCTTGGGAGCCAGTGGCAAAGCTCTGGCTCTCTGTGGCTCCTCACCATCTCCCCAGGCATCAGCTGCCAAATCCAGAAGCCACAGAAAGTGGCAACTCCATAAAATTGGATTTTTCAGCCACCAACCAAATCCAAGGCTGGTTTGAAATCTGTGACTGCACCAGAGATCTTGGTTCCTGTGTAATTTGTTTTGCTTTGTATCTTGTTTTAGTTGAGAAGTATGTAGCTCCAAGGGATTTATCCAAAAATCTGTTTAGTAGGTTTTATTTAGTAGTGATGACACCACTGGCATTTTTTGTTTGTTAGTCTGCTAATATAAATTAGAGTGATTTGGGAGCAAAACATTCATGAGGTTCCTTAAAGTTTTTCTAGTGATGGGATCGCAATGCCAAACTACCAAAAGAACGGGATTGTACCTACACACAGCTGCAAGGGCGAAAAAAAATCCTCGTTGCTCAGTTCTCCAGCTTTTGTGCCTTGCCCTCTGCAGGTGTAACGTTGTTTTTAATGCAGTTAACCCAAGCATCAGAGCCCGAGTGCTGCACTTTGCCATGTGCACTCCATGATAAAGCATGGCTTTATGAATTTTGCTGTTCTGCGTTGATGGCACGAGGTGCTTGGGCAAAGAGGAGTAGAGGAAAACTGCTGAGAGGTGCTGGGAGTTGTAATCCTGCACTGTACTGGTAACCAGTTAGAGGGAAACGGACCCTGTAATTGCTGAAATAGGTCACACTTTTTTTTACAAGTGATGTTGTGTCTCTGTTATGTGCTGGGGGTCACTGTGAAGAAAGTAGTCACTGCAGGGGTGCTGGGGCTGTAAGGCTGAGGGGCTTGGAGTACCTGGCAGCACAGCATCTCTGGCAGCACAGCATCCACCTCCCCAGCAGCTCAGACTCCTCTGGGGCAGGAACATGGCAGATTAATGTCAGACAGCTGCTGCCTTCTGAAGAGAGTTGTCCTCTTCCTTTTCCCTCCCCAGTATTTGACCCTTTAAAAGCACTCACGACAAGTGACAGCTGCAGACTTCCCAGTTACTAGGCTGCAGAGTAGTGGACGTGCAATATTTGGTGCTTAGCTTCCATTTATACCCTGATCACAGCTGCCATTTGGGTCAGGAAGAGGTTTTCCTGTTGATAGATTGGCTGTATGCTAGGAAAACTTGTCTTTCCCCAGAGCATCGTGTAATTATTTGGTGGTGAGGACTTGCCACGGCCAGACAGCTCCACACGGATTGCTGCCAGAGAATGTCCATGAGTCTGGTCACTCTGTCACTGCAGTGTCACATCCCCACATCGGGCTGCATTTCTGCCAGAGGGGCTCTTACCTGCCCTTCTAGCTCATCAAGGGAGGAGCACAGAGATGAGGCAATTTCTGGCGGTTTCTTAGCCCAAGAGAGGGTTGGTTGTGTCAGGGTTCGGCTCTGTGACCTGGAATCCTGCAGGAGATACTGGCAGTGCCTAACTGGTGGCACTGGGGAGTGGAGATGGGCTCACAGCAGAGATTAGGGATGTGCTCCTGGCTTCATGGGATGGATCAGGAGCTGGGGCAAGGTTAAAGGTTTGTGGGGAAAAGTCAGAATTAAAGCAGGTGAGCTAAAAAGGGATAGATTTCTCATGCTTAATCAGGGTTTATAAAATCAATGTGTAACTGAACTGAATTCAAACACTGGGATATATAAGCAGAGTCCTTTATTGACATCTGAGGAATTTTTAATTCACTCAGAAGTAAACCTTTCAGGTGCTCATCTCTCTGGGTACATTTTCCCGTTAATCATATTTCTCCTAACGATCAGTTTTGAAAGTTGTCTTATTTCTGCAGTGCAAAAAATCCTGCCGGTGAACATTCCCCAATTGCACTCATAATTATGTCTGATTAAAAGTGCCCTGGCCTGACAGCACCAGGGAAATTAATAGAAGCTTTCTACAAGTTTTAGAAGACAAGCAAAGACATACTTGCTCCCTCTTAAAATTATTTAAGCAGGTGCTGTAGGAAGCCATTGCTTTTATAATGCTCTTCAGATGTTTACAGCAAAACATTTTTTTCCCAGTGATTGAATTTTTCGAAGTACTAAAATACCACGGAGAAATATGCTTCCCACCAGTTTTATGGCTCCCTGGATGCATTCTATACAAACCTTGTATCTGCCTGGACACAAACACTCTATTGCAAAAAGATATCTTGCCATTTTAACAAGCTGCACTGCTTTGAAAGGATACACTGCATCACCAGTGGGAATGTCAGTACCTTAAGAGTAATACTGCTTTAAGGGTACTATTTTATTAAAGCAGACCTCAGTGATTTGTTCCTGACTGTTATACACCCTTATTTTATTAAAGGTATTTTACATCTGTGGAGGAGATTACTACCACTCCTATTTTCTCCACTGCTTGGCTTTAATGGATGGTGTGGAATATAATATTTATTAAGCCTAAGCAGGGGAGGACATAATAGCAGAATTGTCCTTTATAACCTGTTTTACACAGCTGTAAAATAAACCTTAATAAAGCAGGAATAATTATCCAGGAATATCCAGGAAATGGAGCATTCCTCCTGTTTCAAATATTTGAAAGGCTTAACTGCTGGCTATACGTGTACTTGGAGAAATTGAACTCAACAGTAATAATATTGATACTAGTTTGATACTATTTTAAAATATATTAAGAGGTTAAGTATCTTGTGTGTCATAATTGCTATGTTAGCATAAATCAATACATAACTGCAATTTCTCTGTGGTGTTGACTGTCTTTGATCCTGCAGGATTATCCTGTTTCCTGCATGGCTCTCTTTTCCTGTTTCTTGGTATGGTTTCTCTTCTTGGTGACAGTCACTGGAATGTGTCCCAAAGGGAAAGATTTTGTATTAAGGACCTAATGCAGTTTGGCAAACTGATTCTTGATCAGATATTCCAGAAGAACTGCTAAAGCAATTCCTCTCTTCCCCCTGCCTTCTTGATTTCTTCCTCCTGTTGTCCTATTTATGCCTTTTTCATTGTGGAAATGATTTGGACTACAGTTATTACATTAATTATCCAAACTGACATTTTTGCAGTGTGTGAAAGGACAGAGTGGTATGTAAAACAGATGCACTAAAAACACCTACAGTATGACAACAAGTAGCAGGGTAATTGCTGAAAATGAAGTCTTTTCTGCTATCCCTTCTCTTCAACATCTGTTGTTCCATATGGAGTCATAAATATTTGCAACAAAATAGTTGAAGAAATAATCTCAACATTAATAGGGAAAAGCTGAATCCGTGAAGAAAATTGAAGAATCTTTTTTTTTTCCCTCTTCTTGGCAAATTTCTCCTACCCATCCTCATCTGACACGTTAAAATCTGAGTGGAGGAATAGTCAGACTACAGTGATGCTTAAAAATGACCATGAAAAAAGCCCTTTGTGAATGTGAACAGGAGCGATAGCTGGGAAAAATTTTATAACCTCCTGATAATGACCATGGGGAAGATTTTGTTGTTGGGTTGTTTTTTTTTTTTTTTTTCGTTTTCCCTCTTTCTTCCATGCTACAGTAATTTTGCTACTAAACTTTTATTTTAGTTTTCCCTTCTCTATGTTGTCAGTAGAAGTAATCCTCCTCAATGTGGTGAGGAGTGACAGGGTACTATTACTGCCTGAACAAAGTAGTTACTTTAAATTGCCTAATGGAAAATGTAGATCAATAGTTTTTAAGCTTCTCTCTAGAAGCATTTTTAAAGCACAGAGCAACTTTAAATATTTTGGAATCCAGATTTCCAAAACCTGCCTGAGCAGCAGCTTGTAGGAGGAAGCAGGGATAATAATAACAAGGACAAACAACAAATTCTGAATAATTCTGAATATAAACAATAGCATTTTGAAGGCTGTTTATATATGTATTAGGAGCCTTAGTGGGAGTGCTTAGGCTTCTCAATGAAAAGAATTTAACAAGGTGACATCAGTTGTTTTTGTTATTCTTTATCTGTGCATACTGATCTTTAGAGTGAAGTTACACGCAATGAAACTTTAGTTCTGACGTTGAGCCAGGGAATTGCTGCACTTTTCAGTTTCATTTTTTATTATTATTATTGCATACCAAGTATCTTATCTAACTCAGGTCTTCGTTTTTAAGGCTTGAATTAATAAAACATTTTCAGGTGTTTTTACTGTCAGTGCTATGTGAATATCAGAGTATATTGTAAATATGTTGAAGTTATAAATAGATATAATTTTCTGTGTTATTAATGAGAGTACACTGATGAAAATGTCAAAGCTGTATAATTATGCACTTCTTGATAAAGAGTGCACAGATAAAGGCAATCTGTATTCTTTAATTTCAGCCTTTTGTAGTGAAATTTTCATTTCTCTGCATTTTGCCATCTCCTCGTATTCAAACCCCGAGTGGCCGCTCTGTGACGTCCTTTGTGAGGGCACACTCTCATCATTCCTGCAATCAGGAATGGTGTCCAGGGGATCAGGGCAGTGCTGTCCCCTGTGCTGGCACTGCTGGGACACCTCCAGCGCTGGGGCAGCTCTGGAACTCTCATGACAAGAGGGACATCGAGGGGCTGGAGCGTGTCCGGGGAAGGGAACGGGGCTGGGAAGGGGCTGGAGCACCAGCAGAGGCTGAGGGAGCTGGGAAAGGGGCTCAGCCTGGAGAAAAGGAGGCTCAGGGGGAACTTCTGGCTCTGCACAACTCCCGACAGGAGGGGGCAGGCAGAGAGGGGTTGGGCTCTGCTCCCAAGGGACGGAGGAACAGCCTCGAGCCGTGCCAGAGATACTCGGGTCGGATACTGGGAAAAATTCCCTCATGGAGAGTGTTGTCCAGCCCTGACACAGCTGCCCAGGGCAGTGGTGGCGACCCCATCCCTGGTGGGATTCAAAAGCCATGTGCATGTGGCCCCTGGGGACATGGTCAGTGGTGACCTTGGCTGTGCTGGGGGAACAGCTGGACTCCATCAAAATCTTACAGTTCTTTTCCAGCCTTGGCAATTCCATGGCTCTATGGCCTGCATTTTCCTGCTGTGTTGAAAACAGTTAAAGTTTTATTAAACACTTGTTCAGGACAAAATAGTGTGATTGCAGAGTGCACAGGTGGGAGCCTGCTTGGACACAGATAAGTGGAACATAGCTGATGGTAATGTTCTCTGGTGGTTTCTAGAAGCTTTTGAGGCAGCATGGAAATGTGTAGGAAATGTATATTGAACTGTTAGATACTGTTTTCAGAGTGATGAAGTCTTTCCCTGGCAAAGCTCAGAAGTGAATAACACTTGTATCAGTCACTGGAAAACAAAATGAAATCTGATTTAAGGGTACTGCGCTGGATTAATCAGCTGCTCCTCTGTTGCGTTCATTGACCCAGTTCATTCAGAGGCTGTAATTAAGGAAAACAGCAGTGACTTTAAAATTTGGCACCTGAACCACAAGGTTAAAGCACTAAATTTCTGACTGGTGCCTGGTTTACAGGGGGCATCTCTTTTCTCACTGATAATCAGGAGTCTCAGCTCCTGGCAGAGCAGCAATGAGTGAAGGGAAAAAAACAAAGAGGGTTATGGAGGATTTTGGAAGTTATTAAGGCATGGAAGACAGGTAACCCAGTCCTGATGGAATTATAAATACAAAATACTTGAAATAAACTGTGCTTTAGATTGCAGGTTTTCATACATGTTTTGTTATTAAAGGGAATAAAACAAACAAACAAACAAACAAAACCAAAACCAAAAAAACCCAACCTGGCTTGTAGTTAAGCAATACAGAACTTGCCAAGATTTAAACTTAAAATAAGAAGTCTCTCAGAAAACTGATTTTGCAGTCAAAAATTAGAATTTTAGCCCTAACTGTTAAAGTACCCATGTTTGGATACCACCTATCCCTGTTGTGAAGTAGATAGAGCTGGAAGTCAGGGGACCTCTTGGCACCATGAAGATACATCAGTTTGGATGATTGTGTCAGGTCTTTGGGCAAATAATGGTATTTCAAATACATACTTTGCTTTGAGAGGTGAGTCACACGGACAACCCAGCTGATGTTGCAGGTCCTCTGCTTTATTTTACTAAAAGTCAAAGAGGTCCAATAGAATATCCAGGCTCTTCTGTAACTATGGGCCATTAAATGTAATCCCCATCACTCAGGTATGAAACTCAAGGAATTGTAATAAATCACTTCAGGCCTTGGTGTTCTGAATTTTATGTCACAGGCAGGGAAAAGGAGTGACCCAGCTACCACCTATGTCCAAAACCATCTTCTTATCCCTGCCTGAAGAGTTTCTGAGATCCAGTGTCTTGGTTAGTAACTAACAGGTTAATAACTAAAAATCCTGTGTAAATTGTTTCTCTCTCCTCCATATGCCACATATTTATTTAATGCATGAGTTATATTCTCTGAGCTGTTGGAGGTGAATAATGCTCATACAGCTCCAGGTAGATAAAGTTTTTAAGTGCATGAGAAGAAATAACTTGGTGGTCTTACTAGTGCAATTTTTACCTTTAATATTTCTCCCTTGTTTTGAGAGGGATGTGGCATGTCAAGTGGATCAGGGCTGTGACTGATGGGTTTAAAAACATGCTTTCTGAAAGAAAATAAACCAGCTGGCAAATAGAAGTGCCTGTTGGTTTGGGCTGTGCAGGGAGCAATTCACGTTCCCCACGTTCCCAGCGCTGTGTTCAGTCTGGAGGTTGATGCTTCATTTGCCAATCCCTGTTCCTGCAATTTAGGCAGAAGACAGAGGATGAAATACTTAAGCATATTGAATTAAGAGCAAGAAACCTCCTAGCAGATTTTTGTGTGCTTTCCCAGGATGATACTCCATTCACTGTTAGTGTTTACTGTGTATTTCTTTGCTCTGCAGTATAATTCTTACTTTCATCTATTCATCTGGATGTCAGCTAGAAATTAAAATAAAAAGACTGCACTCTAAATGGATTCCTGAATGCTTTTATAAAGCATGGCAGGTTTAACAAACAATCTCGATAAAAGTAGTTCCCATTTTGCTTCAATAATCAGAAAGGTTGTTTGTGTCCCTGGTCAGACTGTAGCTGTCTTGGCTTTATTTCTTGCTTATTCTGTTGTATTGTATATGTGAGTGCAGCTTTTAGCATTTATATTTTTAGTGATGTTTAAAATCAAAATCCTTAAATCAACATTATTTTTTTCCATTAAAGAGATGCATTTGATACAGTCCCCAAGAAATGCTTCCAGCACATGCCATTTTTAATTGCTTTACCAATTACGATTCCTCGAGTCTAGCTAATAAATTTCTGCCTAACTGTGCACTTATTCAGAGCATGGGCAAGATGTAGACACCGTTCAGATGTGAAGACCTATTACAAGATTGAAATAGATTTCTAATGCATTTATCATTCATCTTTGCAGAGTGTGATTTCAATCAGAAAAAAAAAAAATGATGAATGGTTTGACAGTTTCCACCCATATACGCTAAAACATAATATGCTGCTTCTAGTTTCAGCTATTACAGACTTTAACATGCAATGTGACCTTGGTCTGCAAAGCATGTTTGGTTAGCACAAAAACTTAATCATAAGAAGTCATAAGTAGAATCCTTCTTCTTTACTGCCCTTTTTCTGGGACTTGGAAATTTATTGCTTCTGGGACAGGTAGGATATGAACAATGGGCCAAATAGAGTCCAGGGTTATCTCATCTGTGTGAAAACTGCTGCTGAAAATCGATGTGACCTCTGCTACACTGTCATCCCAATTCCCACCCTCTGTGTCCTATTTGTCTTTTGGTAGAAGCTTAGATCTGTGTGCTGTCTCTATGTGTCTCTCTTGGGCCAGATTATCAAAATGAATCATTGCCTGCATACCTCTTATATTTCTATTTATTTTCCTGGTGTTGACTAGGTCTGATGAAATATGATTCTTTTTGCATTTGATCCTCACTGCAGCAAGCAGCACCTAATTTAGCTGTGTCTATCTCTTTAAAGAAGAGTAATACTATTTTGAAACTTCAATCTGCTGTACAGTAGCATTACAAACCATAGACCATGCAACCTGTCTTCACAGTCAATAGTAATTTTCCTTTCGGCCAATTTAATGTTATTACTTTCATCTCCAAATAGCAGAGATTTCTAGGGGTGTTAGAGCAGTTCCAGTTTTGTTATGCATACTTCATGTATTGCTTTCTTTTTCAAATGCCACTTCTGTTTAGTCTTTTGTGACTCCATGGCTTCGCTGTTATTTCTGTGCGGCATCATGTGCGACAGCTAATCAGCTTATTTTAAAAACTCTGCCACTGATATATTTAAGTATGAGAAACCGTGTGTCTGAATCAGCACAAACTTCGTGGTCTGAGTTTGTTACCCGAGCTGGGATTATTTTTAAAAGGTTCACTTGAATTCCATCTAAGATGCTGTCTCTGAGGACGTGTAGAGGTTGCTGGCTTTTGTTATTAGTCCTGAAAAATAATTAGGAAGATACTCCGTTTAATGAACTCACAGAGCAAAGACAAAATACTCCCAAACCAGAGATTTCAAAGAATACTTGAACACTGCTAGTGCTCCTGGTTTCTTGTCAGGTGGATGCAAAAAGTGCACCTCGATGGAGGCTCCTGGAGTGTGTTACACCAGGAAGTAGTGCTGCAGGGGAGATACCCTGGGTTAATTAGTTGTCAGATTCTTTTTAAGTTGTTTATTCCTTGAAAACTGGACTGGGAGAAAGAGGTCTTTTGAATATGGTGTAGTCCAATTGTAAATTCGGGCTTTGGTATGACCAAGGTAGCTGAGAGATGAAACTCTGGGGGCTGGCTGTGCAGCTGCCCTGGGCAAGCACTGGTGTCAGGATCTCATGGCCAAGGCAGGGATCACAGGCATCACTGAAAGGCAGGTGCTGGGCAGACACTCACCATGATTTCTGCAAGTGCAGGATCATGAGATATATGTGTATGTATATATCTAGACTGGAATGTTGCACAGAAGTCTTTTTTTTTAGCATTTCAGAGTGAAAGAATTGTACGGAGTTTGGCTTCAGAGACAGCTAGATTTTAATTGTGTAGTTTTCAGCAATTAAGATGAGTATGTGGGAGGAAGTAGTCACAAGGATCTGAGAGAAGGAGCTGCATCTACTGTCCTGAAAGATCCTTTAATTATTCTATTCAAAAATGGGAGTTCATTGGTAATAATACTGATTCCTCACCAAATTGAAGAGATTATTGGAAAAAAACCCATTTCTAACACCGTTTCTGTCTGGATACACATTTCTGCTGTCTGTGCAAAGCTTGATCTATACCCACATTTGAAAGAAGGAGTGAAAGGGAAGCTGCCAGGCCCCAGTTTGCTCTCTGTAGGAGATGCTCCAGCTCTGTGCAGTGCTGGCAGAGGGGATGGATGACTCAGTGGAGATTATTTACTGCTGAGCACAGGAAGGGGAAAGGTAAAGGAGTAAAGAGATGTGATACATTCCTTGATTAGAATTTTGCCAAGGTTATAGCAACAAAAAAACGCACATCACAAAATGGCAAACATGATAGAATGAAGACAGGTCATTCAGGTTTAATGAACTGCGTAATACTGTTATAATTCTGTGGTATAATTCTGTAGAATTTGAGATATAATAATAGTCTGTACTCCATTACGGCTGTGTTATAGTCTCAGTGTATTGATTATTGCTCTGTACTATTTTGCCAACTTGCCTTGGCAACAGTCCCAGCTGCCCAAAGACTGAAACAATGTTTATTTTACTAACGCACTCATATTTTGACTTCCAGATAAACAAAATGCTAGTTTCTAGAGATTACAGTCACCTATATTTCCAATGCTTTCTGATGTTGCTTTTAAACCTATCTTTACAGAAGAGGTCCAAATTGCCATTCCAATAATGAAACCAACCTTAGATAAAGTCCAACTGGCTGGACAGGCCTTGCCTCCTGGATTTCCGGCGCCATTTCTTTTTGCTGATGGTCTTTCATCAGTAGAAACACTATTAACCAACATTCAGGTAAATTCTTCTCTACAGGGACAGGTTATGTCATGGTAGATAACGTGTTTCTTTTTGGACTCTTAAAAAAGTTTTAGAAACTATTTTGTATTTGCAGTTTCTCATCTCTTTTATTTAATGTCATGCTTATGTTTCCTCTCTCCCTGGTGTTACCAGTCATGGAAAGGTTTCATACATTTTATATTTGGTATAATAATAACTAATAGTTGGTAATAACGGTCATACTGAAATTCACTGTTCTCATTATTCCTGCAATGCTTGTCTCTGCAGTTACAGAGGTGAGCAGAGACTTGGCACTGTGTGTGTAACGAAATTAGCCAAAGTTGTACTGAATGATTCTGTGCCACCAAATTCCTCATACGTAACTCCAACATTAGCTACTTTCAATGCCCAGTTGTGCTCCCAGTCTGTAGGTTCCTGCTTCTAATCTTTCTGTTTTCCTAGAGGGTGTAAAAGAAACAAGTGGATAAATTTAGTCGCTGCTGAAAGAAAGTGGTATTTTGAGATCTTGCATTTATGTGTGTTTTAGGGCCTGCTGAAGGTGGCTGTGGACAATGCAAGGGTCCAGGAAAAGCAGATACAGCAGGAAAAGAAAGAGTTAAAGATGGAGCTTTGTAGAGAGCGAGAACTACGAGAGAGCTTGGAAAGGCAACTGACAGCTGAGCTGCAAAGCAGAGGTGAGTGAGTGAAAAATGGAGTTGAGGTTTCTATGAAATGTGTAACCCTTTGGCATTTCTAGCTGGAGCTGTCGAAGGCTCAGAGTTCACTGACATTCATACTCCAGTGTAATGCAGCAGCGGACCTGCACTGGTAATGAAAGATTTAAATTTCATAAAACCAGAGCAAAGCACATGTTTCTGTAAACAGAAAGAGCAGCAGCTGAAGGATTATTACCTGTAGGGCAACTGGCCCCAGAGAGTTTTGGCAGGTTCTAAGGAGGGAAGCTGGGGCAGTTCCATGGCTTCCAGGTGCATCAACATCACTCTGCCCAGGTATTCCCAGCCTGATTCCTTCATTTGACAGCTTTAGTTCCTTTTTGTTTCTGCTGTTATCCTCCAAGCATTGAGAATCATCAGAATTTCTGTGGGAAAGATGCGGCTCTCAGTTGGGTATTTAGGTGATTTTTGTCATTACTTCCCTAGTCCACATTTCTGCAGCTTCAGTGCTGCTCAGTTTGTCTTGTAGAGAACTTCAGCACAACAGAATAAAGCTGTGAGAAATTGTCAGCACAAATGCAAAATCTGAAGCAAATAATCCTATGGTTTTTTTGCATCAGGAGATTGAGGTACAGTAGCACACCCCAAATGGGGCCTTCTGAGACAAAACCATGACTGGTTAGAAGCTTTTGATAATAATAGGCAATTAAATTGGTAAATCTGAATGTTTCGCTGTGCTGTTGCAAAGGAGGCAGAATATTAGTATTCTTTTTAAAATTCAGATCTACATCTGAAGGAAGGGAACAGCATTTAATGTTCCGAAAGCTACTTCTAGGTTACATCCATGAAATCAGGAAGATGAAACTAGATAAGACCAAAAGTGTAGGTGCCTAGTCCTATCTCCCCGTGCTTTTTGAATGGAAATTGGGTGTGTGGAACTGTCTGCAGTGCCAGGTCTCACTTAGAGGCACCAAAGGGCACATCTCAGTCAAGCTGTGGAGGGTCAGTACATCCTGCTGAAGCTGTTAAATTGCAGTGGGTGTCCAGAAGTGCTGCATCACCTAAGTGTGGTGGTACCCTGTATTTCTGTAAAACAAAATTTAGCTCCTTAGGAGAGCACAGTGTGGCCCTTCTGAATCTCAATTAACTCACCAAAAACTTCAAAAGTCATTCACAGACTTTGATGGCTCCTGACTTAAGAGAGAATTTCACCAAGAATCAGCATCCTCAGAATTGTTTGTCTTTGAGGTCACCACCACATGCGTATCTTTATTGTCACAGGGGTCTTTGACACCTTTGAGTATTGAACATAAACTAATTTTTTACTGTCTCCATCATCTATTATTGTGCCCTGATAACCATTCTTACACTCTATTTATATTTCAGCCACAATTCAAAAACGCTTGAAGAAGGAGAAGAAGGCAAAGAGAAAATTGCAGGAAGCTTTGGAATTTGAGTCCAAGAGAAGAGAACAAGTGGAACAGGCTCTTAAACAGGCCACATCAGGTGATGGTCTCAGGATGTTAAATGGTAATGTCATAGTTGGCCTTTCACAGTCAGCTTAAAATGATGTTTGATTGAGTGAGGGGAAAAAGGAAAAAAGAGATGATGCACAGAGCAAATTTCAGAATAAACCCGCACAATTCTTTCCTGAAATAATGAAAAATCTATTTCAGGCCATGTGCTCTGGGTCGTGAAATAAAAAAAATAAATAAGTGTGCAACTAGAGAAGCAGTCAGAGCAGTTTACGCAGAGATGACAAGAAATGCTGAATATATTACAGAGAAATCTGTTACAGTGCCAGCTAAGACAATGTGAAATTTGGTTCCTATAAGGTTCTCTGAACTCTTCTCTCCCAGCAGATTCATTTATAGAACTGCTGAGCTTCATTTTAGAAGCTGTTTGGCTGAAGTTTGCTCAGCCTCAGGACCTATTAAGTGCGTTAAATATGTATCAGCTTTCAGAGCTGACTGGGTTTTGAACACTTCCCAAATATTCTTGTGAAACAAAAGCAAATCAGTTAATCTCCTAAACGGTGATTAAGTTCTGGCTACGAGGAGGATTTGCCTTTTGTGCTGAAGATCGTTCTGGCCAAACTTTAGCTCTTTGGTTTGAATGTTTAAGACTGAACTTACCTGAGATCTAATTCATTTCAGGTTCTGCAGCTAAGATTTAGTCTGTGCATCCCTACCTGGAGTCTCTGCAGAGGCTCAGGAATCAGTGTGACATTCAGCCTCTGCTGCACTCAAGTGTCTTGTGGTGTGTTAATTTGTGCCGCCTGCTTTGGGCACTGCTAGAGACTGCAGAATGCGAAAAACTGCTTGACTGCTAAGCAAAAATAATGAATTTGGCTTGTCTGGAGTTCTCAGCTGTGAGAGCTGCCCACATTGTTCTCTAAAGCCAGGGCAAGGCTGTGTGTGTACCCTGCCACCGCAGTGCTCTGCAGGAGATGTGAGCTGTGATTTATCTGGGCACCCAAGGGATGTACACTCTGTGAGTACGAGAGCAGCATCTTTCAGAGGCATCCTCTCATCTGCTGCTTTATAGCCCTGCACATTCCTGGAAGCAGGGCCTGGCTGGTGTCCCTGGAGCACTGGCAGTGGCCGCGGGGGATCCAGGTGTGGATTTACAGCCGCAGTCACATTGGGTGGGGGAGAGTGGGTGGCCAGAATCAGCAAAAAATCTTCTCCACCACATCCTCTGGATCAAGCAAATGCTCAGACTGGATTCCACGGACAGAACCAGTACCTTGAGAGAAATGTCAGAAAAAACCTAAAATCATGATGTGCTCTAAGGTCACTCCCCTGGGTGCTGCCACTGCAGAGAAGCACCTGCTGCTCACACACCAACCAGGAGCACCCAGCAGTTCTGGAAGCCACAAATCCAGGGATACCAACATTCCAGCAGTGTGATTAACACACCTTTACATCTGTTAGTGTGGGCCTGACTGCAGCATTTTGATTTGCAGGCACACTCAGGTAGTCATATATATGTTAGTGCCTGCAAGAAGCTGATATTTACATGCTAATCTGATTGCACATGCAAATCAGGTAGCTCATTAGCATCTTAATCCACAATTTAATTGCAGGTACAATTTTATGACAACAAAATGTGAAGGACTATTCTGAGTATTTTTAATTTTGCTCTGACAGTCTGTCTCATTTAACAGATGCTAGTATTAGTTACTGATGACTTTGTCATTTTTGGTATATAGAGCATGTACTCTGAAAGGTTTGGGAAGAAAGAATATTTTCAGATTGATAGGTCAGTACCCTGCACTTGCCTTCAGAACTGGAATCTGAGTAAGGGAAACCCTGAAGAATAGCACTCACTTGTAATTTTATAAGGGGGAAAAAAAAAAGTATGTGTGAAAATACTGCTTTTTTGATCATATGTACATTTATAGAGCTATATGTGCTCACATGACATATATTTCATTTACACATTTATTGCTGAGCTATTGCTCTCCTATAAGGACTGTACTTTTCAGGGTTGCCCTGCTTTCAGTCAGAGCTCAGTTATTGCAGGGTCACCAGCAAAGCATCACCTCTGTGACAGATCCTGACACTCCAGCTGAAGGGATCTGTGAAAGCAACAGTGCAGTTATTCCCTGTTTGAGGATGTCCAGAACAGGCTTTTGCACAGAAAAACTCTCAATCTGTATACACAGCTCCCTTTCAGGTATGGGTTTTTCCTTCCTGTAATTTCTAAGGGCTGTATGATAAGGGAAGCAGATGTTTCTCCAGGATTTGAGGTGCCATGGATTCAAATCACATCTCCTTCATGCTAATCCTTGTTGGCACAAGGTGGCTCGTGGCATCTGTTCCCGTAACACCCTGGGGTGTTGGAGACCCTGCCCCCACCCCAAGGACTGTGCAGACAGAGAGATCACCAACATGAAATTAAACAGATCCAAAGTGAGTGTCATGAGACTCCTTCTCAAGTTGGAGAGAGGAAAAAAAAAAAAAAAAAAAAAAAAAAAAAGCACAATCCTCTTTGGAAAGCTCTTGTCAGAGATCTGGAAATATATCACATAATATGACAGCTGTAATTTTGGTTTGGGTGGTAACACATGCTCACACATCCCGAGCTGGGGTTGGAAATGCAATTTGCACAGTTCTTATCTGTAACATGCACTCACACAAACTGATACACACACCCCAAAACTGTTTCCTGGCACTGGCTATATTCTTCAGCTCCGTAATTTGTAGGTATTTGGCTATATACAAGAGTCGATGTAGTTTAATGTTATCACAGTTTAATTTCAACTCTTATTTGTCAGATGCTCTCATTCTCCAAGAGGATTTTGCAGACATATTATTACCACATGTTGGTTATTATCTGATCGCCAGACAAATGTGAAACACGTTAAAAATAATTCACTGTGAGACCAGTAATGTTTGCACATTTTGGAAACAATTTACTACTGAAAATTCTATGAGGACCAAATGTTTTATGCAAGACCATATTAACTTGGAGAGCACCCTAGTTTGCTATAAATATTTTTCTAAAGATGCCTGAGAGAGGGGCAAAAGGGAATACATTAATCTTCCGTCTCCCGTTTTTCAGATGCTGGAATTCCAGATATGGAAATAGAACACAATGGAACCCAACATGACAGTGCAGCGATGCAAGGTGCAGTATGTACGACAGCTCCTCACCTGTATGCTTGGCATTAAAAATTAAGTGAAATGTGGAATAATGTTTATGTCTGTTTTCCTACTTTAGGATAAATGAAACTTACAGATCTTCAGTATGTTTTCCTGTTCGATACAGAAAACCTTTGTAAGAACAGTACTTTACAAGATCAGAAATTAACTTTAAGTAGAGATGATAATTATCTGAGGTGATTTAGAGGTGATATTTGTTTTAAAACTCATATTTATCTAACAAGGTGTTTGCCCTTCGTTTAAAAGGGGTTTTACTTTCGATTTATCATTTGACATATCGTACCTCTGGTCTTTACCTACCTATCAAGATTGCGGATTTTTTAAAAAATGCATGAACTGTAAGCAAAAAAGAAAAGCCATGTTCACGTTATGGGCAGCTATCTGGTGCTACTTTTCCTTCACTGTGTGTAAGTGCATCAGCTCCAGGTACGGTCTGAGTGTGTCCTAAAGAGCAGGAAATGAGCTGTGGCTGCAGTTCTAGGATGTGAGGAGTTGTGAAATCCTCATTTTGGGGAGCTGAGAAACAGGGATATTCCCAAGGGATATTCCCATTCCTCTTGGAAGCCTCTTTGAGCCACACAGAAAATCTGCAGTCACCTGTGATAAAATCTAGTCTGAACAATTTGAACATTGAAATTCTCTGATGAAAGTCCAGCTTGTAGAGTTTTTGTCCCTTCAGTCCTGTGCCGTGTTCATTCCAGACCATTCAGTTCTGTGCTGGCTGCTCTGGCAGGCTGGAGACAGCTCCGTTTTCCATAGAAGTGCTGCTTCTTAGAGCAATCCCACTCTTTCTCCTGCATCATGTAATGGTAATGTGCAAAAAAACCCCTGTGCTGAGGTAACTAAAGGCAATTCGTGCAGACAGGGGAAGGGTTGCAGTGCACTTAAAGACACAAATCTCACTCGAGCATTTCTCTTCAGCAGGGGAAGGTTTGACTTGCATACCTCTGGTATGCATCTGTCGTCCATCTGTCATTCTTACAGGAAAGCTTTCAAATATTTTTACTGCTGTCACTTCTTGTGATTTTAGATTCATATGCTCTGAAGGAGAATCACAGCTTAATGGTAATGCAGATATATATGTCTGACATATGTGTGTGTATATATATGTGCACATAGGATAAGAGCTGTGCTCTAAATATTGCAATTGGAAAATTGCTGCTGCCAGAAATAGTCAAAATATTGGGTGAGCACTTGGGACACATGTATTTAAATTTGGTGAGCAAAATGTTCTTTACATTTCTGATCTGTGTGTGGTACCTGCTGAGAGGAGTGCTCAGTGCTCTTCCAAACAATTCTGAAAGTCAGAGGTGTTTCTGGGCAGACTCTGGTAAGAAGAGAAAGGTAATTTCAGTTTTCAGTTGAAGAAAAACCGTGACACTTGGCTCAAATGTGCATTTACATCAAAAATTATTACAAATACTGTGAGGAAAGTGATGCACAGCCACGAAGTTTCTTATGTTACCTGTAGTTTAATAATACACAGGAAAACCTTGTGATTTTTGCCATTTTTATTTCAGGTTGGGTTTTATAGTTTCCTTTTTTTATTCATCTGATCCCAACTACATCATCTCTCCAGTTATGAGAGGCTTTGGCCTCGGGAAGTTTTTGTTAAGCGTGGCCAAAGGGAGAGCGGGATATTCCCTGTGTTCTGTGTCCCTGGGCTCAGTGAGAGCAGGACATGGCTTGAGCATCAGGAGCTGCATCCCTGTCCCTCCAAGGCAAAGCCATTCCCTTCCCTTCTCTGCCCAGCTGGCTCTGACCCCCCGGCGTGGTAATCCTGCTTGTGTGCAGACGTGAGGAGCTGAGCCACTTGGTCACTAAACACTCTCAGCTGATAAAAAGCTTTCTAGAGAGCTCTCTGTGGAGCTTGTTTAGATTTCAAAGTGTTCCTGTCTCTTTCATTTTTATTTATGCTGATACTGTAATAACTTTTCATACCCTTTCCCTTTGATAACCATTAGTGTCCCTGACAGCTCCTATTGCTGTTGCAGCTCTGACAATTCGAGCACACTCCCTCACTGCCCCTGTCATTTGCTGCCTTTGTTTCTCGGACCCTGGGAGGAGGAAGGGGCAAAACACATGTCCCTAATACAAAGCTGTTTACAGGCTTCCAAAATCTCTTTCTGTTGCTCAGAAGAAAAGCTTTAGCATCAATACAGAGCTTTCTTTTTCTGCTGTCAATAGCTCTGCTGGACAGAAATCTATCATTGACACAGTGCTTTTCCTTTGAAATTCAATTAGTTCCACTGCCAGTATCTCCTTAAGACGGTTTAAAGGAAAATTACAGAACTACTGCACAGCCACCTTTCACAGTGATTAAGTCATATCATATTTTATGCTCATTTCTTAAAATGATTTTATTAACACAAGCTGTTCATGTACTGCGTTTCTGATCTGCATTATAAATCTTTTCCATTTAGTTGACTCATTTTCCCTCTGCTTTGTATATTAATTGAACAGAAATTTCCCGCAGATGAGACTTAAAACTTTTTTGAACTTTGCAGTCTAATGCCTCCATCCTCCCTATCCCAGATGTAGTTTAGAGCTGGAGCTGGGAGGTTTTTAGCTGGCGGAGGAGATCAGTGGTGGTTGCAGTGGAGCAGAGCTGATGATGAGCGCACAGACACCCTCCTGCTCATCCTTCCACCACTCACTCTTGGGCCAGCACCACGGTGCATCAACCATTTTATCAGCCAATCTCCCTTCCACATAAAATAAACATACTGGGTGTCATTAAGTGCACCTTCAGATCAATGATTTTTGCAAATGACATTCAAGTACCATTCGAGTAGTGCATTTTTGCTGATAAAAGCAAATTAAATTAGCACAACTACAAGTGTGCTGATAAAAACTAAAACCGAACAGCAGCACCATTAGCTAACAAAGTAATATTTTCTCTTTACTGCTTTCTGCCATTTAGTTATTATCCTATTGGAAATCTAATTATAATCCTTTTACTCCCTAGTCAAACTTCACAGTTTTTGCAAGCTTAGCACTGACAAGTGATTTCATTACATTTGATTGCCCGCGCCCAGATTGACTTAACTTCACTCCGAGACCTAAAAGCCCTCTCAGTTTCTCAGATTCCCTGTTTGCACATTACAGCAACAGCTCCTTTAATTAATTAGCATGAACAGCAGTAACATGAACTGCTGAACAGAAAATAACATCGTTTTATGATCGCAGGGAGACTTCTCCTTTTGCATGTTTATACCTTAGTTAACTTTTGTATTACAATATTTCATTGTTAGGGGATATTGGAGCAATCAGCAAAGCAATGTTAGCTTAAAATCTTAAAAAAGTAGGTGTTGCAGTAATATGTGATAACAGCAATTTACAAAAAAATAAAATACTCTGAATTTCAGGACGGAGGCAGCAGCATAGGCAGGCAGGCTTTCCTGAGGTGAAAATGGACTTCACTTTGCCTGCAACAGGAATGTGACCCAGGGCTGCTGCTGATGCTTTTGTTTGTGACATAACCTGGCAGAGATTTGGCACAAAAACTCTTGGGTTACCGTGAATAACATTTTTATCTGATTGTCAAAGATGAAGGACTGGTGTAGCTTGGAACATATTTTGGGGTTTATCGTGTAGAAGACTGGACTTTAGTTTATTGGTGTTCCGCTCTAACCAGTGAGTTTTCAAATCCAAGCTGCTTTATCTGAGTCTTTGGCCTGTTGTTCTTTATCCCATGTTCTTCCCCTAGAGCGCATCCTGCCCTGGAGGCTGTGAATTATTAAACCCCTGGTAGCTACCTCGTGCTGCGTCATTGCAGAGTTCCTAGAAAAGCTGTTTTAAAGCTTCTGTGCAGTTCCCAGACTGTCACTCCATGCCCACACTGGCCATGTGCAGCTGAGAGCTGCCCCCACAGGGGCTCACCAGGAACGGGGCCTTACAGGCACTGACTGGAAATCCTGGGTTTAGTACAACATTTTTTTAGCTCTGTTAACGTGGATGAGGAAATACTTGACAGGGTCTATTCAGCAGCCTTACACACAAAATAAGTTGGGGGGAAACTCCAACCCAGCATCTCTGTGGGTGAGCAGCCCTGCAGGGTCAGGTACCACGGTCCTGAGGGGAGGAGAGGTTTTGGTACCAGTCCCAAGGGATCCCCTGGGCCCAGCCTTGATACCTAGATCCAGCCCTGCTCTGGATATCAGAGAGGGCACCTCTGCAGGGGTGGAGAGAGGCCATAGGAAAGCGTGAGAGATGAAAACAAGCCAACCTTTGTTGGTACTGCTGCTCGCAGAACCAGCATTTACCGTGTTCTTCCTGGGTCTAGAGGGATCCCTGCCTTCCTCTCTCATTGCTCAGTTTGAAGGATATTTGCAGATAAACAAGAAGTTTTGCTGGACAACTAATACACAGGCAGAGGAGTAATTTTTACTTGTCATTCACCTGAATGATCAGCCCAGATCTATTTTCTTTTCATGGTCGTGAGGGGATCCTTTGCTGAGTTTTGGTAATTGCTTGGGGCTTTACCCACTAGCAGGAGCCTGGATTTATTCCCCTTCCAGGCAGGCAGCACTCCTGTCTGCCAAGGGCTGTAGGGAAAGAGGGTTTTTCTTAGGGATGTGATCCTTTTTAGAAGCAAACTGGTTTTGTCTGTTTTTTTTCCTTGAACAAAGTAAGACACTGGTTCAAACTAATTAGCCCCAGCTTTGCAAGTTAATTTATTGTTACAGCATTGCATTTCCCATGTGTTTCTTCCTCCAAAGCTGAGCTTGGCTCTATCTAGCTGAGGTTTACCCAGCCTGGGAATGGTGGAGAGCTCATCTCCTGTGCAGTTGGACACTTGTGGTATCCTGTGAGACACCTGGATCCTGCTCTCTGGAGCAGGAGCTGTGCAGAGGCTCCCAGAGGGCACAGCCTGGCACAGGGCTGCCCTTGGCCATCCTGCCCTTGCTCTGGCCACACAGCCAGCTCTCAGCTCCACCTCACCTTATTCCACCTGCTCTCCCAGCTCCTCCTCCAGCTCAGCTGGCAGAGCAGGATTAACAGTTTATTATTTCATCCCTGCTGCCCATGTTCTCTGCAGCCTGTAGTGCTGAGTACGTGGATAATTTACTGTTACTGATAAAACATATTTGTCTGTTTTCTCACTACATAGCAGACCCCACATTTCCTTCCTCCAGTGAATTTCTTCACAGTTGTCACTGTCCCACAGCGCCCTTGGCAATCTCAAGGTGTAGATGCAGCCACGGTGTTTCTTCTCTCCCTGGACTGGGTTTGCACACCAGCATTGCTGGGGCACATTAGGAGGGTACACATGCAGGTTTTGTTTTAAAGTAGTTTTAGGGAAATACAGCTGAATTTAAAGCAGACATCTTGCAAAGAAAGGATTCAGAAAATTCAGAGATGCGGAACAGGCTGGGAAAAAATGTTAAACGTGAATAAATATGGAGATGATGATTATTGCCTTTGTATTTGTCCTTTATGCACCAATTAAAACCTTGAAAGAAAAAGACAAATTATGATATTGTGGCTAAAAAGAGTGCAAGAGCTACCCTGGGCTAACAACTCAGGGAAGAGAATGCCATCCTAAGGGAAATTTCCAATTATTAACACACTGGCTCACCAAAAAACTCGAAGATCTTTACTTGTCTTATACATTGTGAAGGGGGAAAAAACCCTCCTTTCTAAATGTCTTGCTTATTAAGTTAGTCATGCATTGCTCTGTAGGCTGTAAAGCAGTGTAACATGCACAAGGGGCTCATGAGCATATTTAGTGTTAGGGAATATCATTTATACCGTTTTTATATTGTCAGTACTACCCCTAGAGAATGAGATTAGGCTTTAAACTACTGTAAATCTACGCTTTTGCTCACCTTTGTATAATTTCGTTTCTTAATAGAATGAAGCCCACATAAATGAATATTTGATTAAGGGATAAACCTGATAAAAGAATACATTTATTGCACACAGATTTATTCAAATCTTTGCTATATAATACAGTAAAGTGCTATAAAATGGTCTGTAGCTTGCAGTCAGCTGCACTGAGGAGATGGTGAATATTCTCCAGAAAAGATTAATTTGACAACATCACATTGTCTTTCCTGTGTAAGTGGGGGCACAGCTGCTCCCAACACGTTAATTCCTCAGAGGTGGTTGCTGTGTGACGTGCATAATGCCATGAAATTCAGTTTATTGCACAGCAACAAAAAAGTATTTTAATTTCTGGAGAATAATTGAGGATGTTAGAAAAAAAGGAAATATTTAACTATGCACTTTCTGTTCACTGATCAATTATATCTCCTGGGTGGCTGCACTGGGCTTGAGCTGTGGCATTTACTTTTCTCTCTTACAGGTATTCCAGATGACTCCATTGAAATTTTCTTGAGAAATAAAGGGGATTGGAAAGAAATACGGAAACCTGTTCCAAAGTATAGTCAGCCCATAGTACCCTCAATATCCTCCTGTTACCTTAATTTAAAAAATTAATGCTTTAAATTCAGTAAGAACATAAAGAACAGCCTCCACTAGGAAGAAGTCATGTGCAGCTTCCTTAGGATCATGAGGAAAAGGAAAAAAAAACAAACCCAAACCACAAACAAGCCTCACAGTGCTCAATCCTTCATTTCTGCTGACCCCCCCCCCCAGGCTTTAGTAATTCCCCACTAGGTTTAGGACAAGAATTTTCATCAGCCAATGGCCTGAAACTAATTTTAGTCCTTTCTTTGGAGGCTCCCAAATGTCCCTCTGGAGTTGTTATGTCCCTGGCTCTTGTGATCTTTATTTGTGCTTACATCCAAAATACGTATTAAATCATCTCGGTTAGGAGAGTCTGAGCCTCCTTAAAACTACAAAACATTCAATTACTAATTAGCTGTTTCCTGTTCCTAATGAAGTGAACATGTCGGATTTGGATTAAAATTCAGCTACTGCTCTCCTCTGTTTATGGTTCCAGATGTTTTTGTTTTATCTAGGAGGTTACTTTGACAGCTACTGCTAAATGATAAATCACTCATATTATGGCTGAAATGCATTTTGAAATTGAAATGTGGCAAACTTGGAGATTGCTCCAAGGATCAGTGTCAGTTTGCAGGTCAATACTTGTTCGTTCCTTAGGAGTGCTCAGTATTGGCGTATGTAAAACAATAATGGGAGAGATGTCAACATTATACAAAATGCTGCTCCGTATTATCGTTTTGCTATCATCTTCCAGATCAGTTCTTGCAGATTTAGCTGGGTGGATTCATGATTCATTGTATAATGAACAGGAATATGGATTCTTGTTAGCCTCAGTTTCTGTGGGCATTTCAGTATTTATTTTTTTCTCTGGGCTTAAAGTTGCCTAATGTGAAAAATCACAGTTGATAGGTACTATAACTAGGAATATTTTCATGAAGTGCTTTTCTGCTTCGTTCTCTAAATAAAGAAACAGAATTTAAGAGAAATGTGGTGGTTTCTGAATGAAGGAACAGTTTTCCAAGAACAGATCCTGATTTACATTTTTTGAAAGCAGTGCAGTTTTAACACCCGGTTCCCTGGCAGGTTTTGTGCAGTGACAAGGGTGTGTGGTGAAGCTGGTGCCTTGTCCCTGGGTCTGTCCCAGGAAGGCAGCAATCCAACACGGGCTGTCTTTGGGAGAAAAGGAGTGTTTGATTAAAAAAAAAAAAAAAGCCTTAAAGGAAGAAAATCCGAATCAGAGTGTTTTGCAACTTGTCCTGAGCCATTGCTGGGAAACCCAGGGCAAGTGGTGGTGGCTCTTTGTCCTTTTTGAGGGCTTGGCCGGGTGTTGTCACCCAATGCCTCCTTTTCCTACATACAACCTGCCCACGTGATGGACAGTTTAATTTATATCACTTGTGGATCTGCTCATTTGGCTTGAGGGGAAAAAAAGATCCACAACCACGAGAGGAAACCACCTAAGCGTCAGTTAATTATAAAACTGTGTAATTGACTTTTATTCTTTTTTTTTGTTTCCCTCCAGAAAACAGAACATACATCAAACCGACCATTATGTACTGAAGGAACCACCTATTGCTGAAAAATGTATAATGACCACTATGTGAAGACTATATAATTCTTGAGAAATGTCTGTTCCAACCTTTGATGCCTTCAGTACTGTATGAGGAACAGGATTTGTAGCATGAAACTTGAAGGACAATTTCAAGCAATTTACTGTTGCTGCATTGAAAACTGCCGTATTAAGAAATACTGAGTCTTTTTACAAGCTTACCATACCAAACCAAGCCTGTCACAGCAAATCATTTCTAGGAATATGGGGATAGAACGTAACTTTAGTATTTTTAAGCACATACATTAATTTTTTTCCCTCCCCCCACCCCCCAAAAAAAAAAAAAAAAAAAAAAAAAAAGAAAAAAAAGAAAAAAGAACTTTTATTTCCTTAGGAGGTGGCTATTACTGAATAGCAATGGCACAATGATTTTAAGCCACAGCGGTCCTCACTGGCTGTACATCATACAAGTCCAGTTTATCACTGAAACTGTTCAACATGGAGCTGTTTCGATTGTGTTTATAAATTAAGCTTTGTTTACTGAAGCAGATACTCAATATATATTAACGTTTTAAAAAGAAATGTGTGTACATTTTTTAAAAGAACGATGTAAAAATTGTCGTTTCATTAGATGACCAATTCAAAAGTGTGAGCTAAACCCTAATAGCTGATGTACTGTGAGGATTATAATTGATGCTTTTTTTTTTTAATGCTCAGTTCAGCTTGGCTTTTGGTCTTTCAAGATGGAAAAATGAATATGCAGTAGAGTGTTAGATAATGGAAACTTTTAAGTATGGTTTCTCTGTTGTACCATATTAAGTTAAAGTACACATTCTTTGTTAAAAATGTTCTTGCTAAAAATACAGTATTAAAAAGTTTTTTGTTTGACTTTGGAAATCCTGTAAGTTTTTTTTTGGACTGTGAATTCCCATAGTAACTGTACTAATGCAAACCAGTATTTTGCACTATTAAAAATACTTGAAGAAATTACTTAATAAAGAGGGTGGGTTGGTATTAAACATTTTCCTAATTATTGTATGCTCCAAATTCTGAACTTTACAATTGAAAGCTTCGCTTCTCAAGGCATGGCACTGAAGGCTGGTTTGAGTCAGGTGGAATTAAGTGATCACCTGTTCCTTCTTTATTTTAATTCCTGGGTCAAAGGCACGGTGCTTACTTCCTTACAAACTCCTGTTTATGTACATGTGTACACACATGTGCCCTGAATAGAAACCACTGTCACTTAAAAACAAAAAAGACCTTTAAATAGATCTACAGGGAATATATTCCCTATAATTGTGTTTACTTCTGGCTACAGAATTCACAATTCCTTTCATTTTTAGCGCTTCATTTTTTTTCTCATTAGCAGATTTCTGTAAATAGACTCTGCAGAATAGAATCACCTGATTTTTTTTGTTGTTGTTCCTAGAAGAAATCTTTTAGCTTAACCAGTGTCACTTCAAGAAAATGTTTGGCCCTCTGTCCTACAGGTGATCAAGTGACTTATCAGAATACTCTTCCAGTGTGCAAATCGGTTTGTTCCATATTATTTTTATAGCAACTGTTCTAATAACTGCATTACTCATGCTGCCATTGATCAAAACATCAAAAGTTGAATGATACAAAGAAACAGGAGCATCAGGAATTGTGAGTCCTCCTGAGTCATAAATGCTCATGTGTGAATGAAACATTGCAGCCCCAGAACTCAAATTGTACCTTTAGGTATTATATTAATTTTAGTTTCAATTTCAATGGGATTTTCCAAAGTGAGGGCTGGACTTTATTTCTAAATTTATTTGTAAAAAAGAGTTGAAAGAGCCCTTTGGGTGCTGCAGCATGTCTGGTTGACCCAGTGCTGGCAGTGCTCCTGTGAAATGTAGATTTTGAAAAGACATCTTTGCTCAGTTATCCAGTATCATGTAGTTTAGAAAGGCTTAATGTAACTGAATAGTTCATTCCTTAAAATACCAACCTTTTAGCACTTTCCTTTCATCTCCACAAAGGCTTTTTGAGCCTGTTTCCCCTCAGTGGCTGATGTACACCTTCCTTAAGGTGTCCCTGAGCCTGGGTTAATGAGCTCAGGTTGATTCCTGATTTGCCCATCCCAGACTGGTTTTCAGTGTTAAAATGATTTTCAGTTTGGGAGGCTGATAAACTTGAGAGACTGACTCTGTTTTCAGTCCTCAGCAGGTGGCTCCTGGTAAGTATTGGCAAAGCAAGAGTCTGAGGTGTTCGGGTGTCGGCTCAGCATGAGCACGCCCTGTGTGGGAGAAGGGCATTAAAGCCACCCTGGGGTGCAGGAGCCACCTCAGCCTTCAGCACCACGCTCCTCCTCCCTGGAGCAGCCCCAGCTGACACCCAGAGAGGGACAGCACCTCTTGGGCTTGGGGGTTTGGGGTGGTTTTTTCTGGGTGTGGGGCAGAGGGGCACGGGCAGCCCCTCCTGCTGCAGTGGGGGCTGTGTCAGCTCAGCTGGGCGCACTTGGGGTGCAGCACCCGCAGCCCCCCTGCCAGCTCTGGCTCCCTGGGAGCCTGTCCAGCTGTGTGCACGCCCTGTGGAGTGGCCATGGAGCCGTCCGTCATTCCGGCTGGAGGGAGTGGGTGCCGGGTTGCGGCCGTGTTCTGAGTCCTGCGGAATGCAGACCGTAATTTTTTAAACCCCAGAGGATCAGTAGTGCCCAATCCCCACCTGGATCCTGGATCTTTAGCAGCGCACAGTGAGAGCACTCCTGTGGACATGCACGGCTGTGCATTTAAACCTGAATGCTGTGTGAAGTAACTGCTGCCTACGAGGAAGCCGCCTGTAAATACATTTATTTACAGACTATTTTTGGTAACATGGCAAAATGTGGGCTAACCTGAATTGTTACAAGTTTCTTTTATGGCCTCAGCTGATCTCCACAACCCCTCCGGTGGCTGTGCATGCACTGAGCTAAATGTGCATGGGATAATTCCCAGCCTGGCTTTGGATCTGGAACCTCTGGCAGGAGCGCTGCTGGAGGCACTTCCCACCTTCCCCCTGCTGCTTCCTGCTGTGGTCCTGCAGCATCCACTGTCCCTGCTGGGAGACAGAGGGGACAGCCGGAACAGTGAGAGGAGAAGAGATTCACATAGGGGTTTTCCTAAGCCAGGTCATACGCTGTCTTCATTTCTAATACATACTGCAAATGTTTGAGCGCTTGTAAAATCACTATTAATGAGCAATCCGACTTCAGTTCTGTCTGCAAATCAGGCTGTCTTTGATGATTTGAAGCTGAGATGGAAGGGCAGTAAAAGAAAAAAAAAAAAAAAAGTACTTTTATAATGATGTATTATGGATGGATAATGATTTGCTACTGCTTTATATTTGTACATCAAAGAAATCAATTGAAATGAGCCCGTTCAGTGCCAGCGGAGCACAAATGCTGCAGCTTTTGTGGGTGCTACACCCACCCTTGCCTTTAGACCTGAACCTGTTTGGGTCTTCTGTTGGAACAGAGCATCCTTTGCATGAACATTTGGGTGTGGGCATCTAAGGCAGGGGAAAGAATTCTTTTTTGAGCTCGTTTTTTAAAATAAAACCTCCAGTTTTTCTGAGATTCAGTTACAAATGCAGTAAGATTTTACTACATCTTCATTATATGATTCTGTTGACATAATCCGAAACTTTGAAAGCAAATACAGCACCATACATTAAAATGTTCTTATGGTAAGTGATACTTTAAAAACTGGATGCCTTATGATAGTTTAACTGTTTTAACATATATTCAGCCTTGCATTTGAAAATGCTTTCACAGCTCTTGCAGAAAGGACACTGAAATGTATTCACTGAGCAGTAGATCCCTTACACCATCTATTATTTTTTGTCTCCAAGAGTGGTTAGTTGTGGGAAAAGGGAAGGGTTTTGCTGTGTTTGTGTGTGTGTGTATATATATATATATATATATATATTTATAATATACCTGCTGGTCCTGGTACCAGAGCAAGCATTCTGGAATAAATTCTGGCTGGTCAGAGGGAAGATGAAGATGAAGCAGCCAGAGAAGTGACATGTTCATATTGAACTATACAAAATCGGTCCAGCTCTAATTAATCACTGTGGGCTTCACTCAGCCCCCAGTGGACCAGACTGACTTTTCACAAGAAAATCCGAAGTAAAACAGTGGAGACGAACTCAATCCTTTCTGAGTTGTTACCTGAAATGGTTTCATTATGGTCAGGATTCTATCACAGCTCCCTCACAATACGTGTTGCAGTCCGACACCCCTCACATTAAGGCTGCTAGGAGAGGTTTTGCTGGACACAGCCTGATTTAAATGCTCTGCATGAAGCACTTGAATGTCCCAGCAGCACGTGGATGGACCAGGGCACCTTTGGGACTGTGCTGCAGGAGGGGCAGGGAGGTGTTTGTGGTCACCCTGCCCCGCCTTTGGAGAGCTAGACACGGCACAGGGAGCCTGGAGGGCGCTCCTCTAGGATCTGGGCTTTGCTTGAATCTTTAATCTTGTTAAAATTGTCCCCCCGCCATCTACCAAAGTGACCAAACAGGAAAAAACACTGGCATTAAATAAAACAAGATGAATTAGCTAAAAAGAGAGGTGCCGGTAGGATTTGGCATTTGACTTTAATCATGTTTCATACCTGTTTTGTGTTCCCCCTGACAATTCCTGCCATTAGCTGGAAGTGTTTATTCCCAGAGCTGTGCTGCCATCAGTTGATGATGCTGGGGCACTTACAGAAGAGCGGTTTTGGCAGGAAAAATTCTTTAACATTTGGAACATTATTATGAAACATAATATTGTTCTTAGTTGATCAGTCCAAAGCTATCCCATGCAGATTGTTCTCTTCCTTGGTGTCAGCTGGAGAGGAGGGGGTAAACACATCCCTAAAAGTAAGAAAATGGACCAAAACTGCTTAAATAACAAGGAATAAACTCCCTATTGGACTTTTTCTAGATGGTTCTGTAAAACTGCTGAAGACAGAAATGCTACACAGAGATTTCTGATATCAGATCAGCGCTTTGCATTTTATGTGATCATTCACACCTGTGCAAAGTAAGTGTTTGATAGCATTTGACTGCTGATTTACTAACATTTGACACCTATATTACAATGTTGAAATGACTACAAATGTGCAAAGCAGTGGGAAAAGCTCTGATTCTTTTCATGGCCTCTTCTTATAGCTGAATATTGAGATTCCATTCCAAAGGAAAAAAATACATATATTTCCTCACATCCTGACTGTAATTCTTTATTTCTTCGAGTATGTTATGTTCTGCTTGTAGTAACTTGGGGGAAAAAAAAGAAAAAAGCATAAAGAAAAGACAAAAGCAATTGTGTTTAATCCACAGCCTGGATTTTCAGATGCTGTCTTATGCCAAACCAGCCCCAGCTGGAAGGAGACACAGGGAAGTGAGAATTCTGCCATTGGGATGTGAAACCCTGCAGGACTAAGACTTTAATATTTGTAAAAGCTAGTAAGTAAATTGAATGCTTTTTATAGTTACCAGGTTTTTTGAAATTAACAGGCATTTTCATCAAATGAAAGTTTTGTTTTCACTTAAATTGGTTTTGGCTTCTTCAAAGCAAACCCTCAAAAAACTCCCAGGCGAGAGTATTTCTTTTTTGCTGCTTGAGGACAGGCCGCATCAGACTGTTCAGGATTCCTGTAAGAAATAGGGGGTTGATTCAGTTTGATCCTTTGGACCCACTGGAAAAACAAGGACATCAATGTCAACAGTATCACCTCTGTGAATAAAGAGTTACTGCAGTTCTGAGGTTACAAACAGAGCTTTTCCCACTCCAGGACAAGCAGCCCAGTAAGAAGGAACATGGGCACAGCAAAAACTGTCTAAATTGTACTGTACGATTTGTCAAGACGCAGCTATTTGAAATTCAATTGCCAAAGTTGTGTGTTGACAGGATGTGATACCCTAATGAAAATAATAATACTGTTTGCTCGTCTGGTACCAGCCCTATTTCCAAAGGAAAACCCTCTCAGGCTTCACACATGGAAGTGGCTTTTCCAGCTGAGCTGATGCAGCAGCCAGTGTAGCATGAGTAAGTTAAGTGTCTGTGAAGTTCATGGACTGGTGAGGAGGCAGGACCAATTTGCCAAGCCTGGAATTACTGACAGGCTGAATGACCCATGGCCAGGCTTGTCACCTTACTTTACATTACACTTTGCAGCACAGCCCAGCGGAACAGAACCTGGGAAAAATGACTCCAGCAGGAGATTGCAGGATTTTCAAGGTTACCAGCGCTGGATTGTCATTTCCTAGATCAATTCCAGTGGCCTCTTGCTGGCACCTATTGATAAGGCAGACAGCAGCCTCTTGCTTTGCCATCGCTCAGAGTTAAACTCCTCTCATTCACCAGTGTCTGTCTCTTGGTCCACACCACATACACAGAAAGCAAAGCTCCCCGTGCCGTCGCTGGGTTCACACTTTCACCTGGCTCAGGACAGCCCAGCCACCTGGCACGAGTGGAGAGTCTCAAACGGTAGCCAAAGGGCAACAAAATGACTTATTTTAAACACAAAAGCAAAGTGGGACATTGAACTTCCTCAGCACGGCGGCTGCAGCTGAAGGGGAGAACAGACAACAACCCAAATGTTAATTGTATGTGTTTTGTACCCAATAAGGGTAGCAAGGGGAAATCACCAAAGGATCATTTGCTCAGGCTCAGGGAAGGATTGATTTCCAAGGATGCAATGTAGTGCACCCCAATTCCTGAGATTTTACTCCTTTTCCCGCTGTGGTTCCCAAACAGGAATCTCCACTGCTGCGTGCTCAGGCATTCTGGAAAGGGAAGGCTGAAGGGTAAGGAAGATAGCATCAGCTGTCCCAAATGGGCCCGGTGATTTTTGACTTAAGTTTTATTGGGAATTTGAACTTGACAGCCCTTCCCAATGAACACATCCCCAGCCCGTTAATGTCAGCCAGTTACGCTTGCACGGCACAGAGAGCTGATCTCTTCCGTGTGTCTGTCCAGAGGCCCTGACACACGGCCCCTGTCCTGGGCCTTGCTCAAACAATGGCAACTTAATGAGGATTAACTCTGTGCTCTATGTCTTTATAAAAGTAGTTTTTAAGTAGCATAATGGAATAATATTTACTCGACAGCCTCTGCATCGTTTATTCCCCAGTGTCTGTCCTACAGTCTTGTAAGATAGGAATAAATATTTACTCACTCTCCATTCATGCAGTTTATTCTACGTAGAACTGCAGCCAGCTCTGTTCATCCTATTGCCTTTCAGCTGGATGCTATAAAGAAAAGAAATTAATTGTTGTTAAACTTGGGGATGTGATAAAAAGGACAAAAATAAGTTTCTGCTGGCTCCTGTCTGCATTTTACTGCACGTGCTCCCTCCCTCCCCATCCCTTCTGCCAGTGTATGTGCGTGTAAAAATCAGATTACCTCCAGCTCATTACTGTCCACTGACACAGTCTCTCTGTAAAAACTTTTGATGAATAGTCAGCATCTAATTCCTCAGTAATAAAAAAACCCTAAGTTGCTTGCAATCATTATTCCAAATGGAAAAATTAATTGTAAATAACTGGAAGTCAATTAAGGCTGGGTTCTGCCGGGTAATGCAAATCTTTTATAGTTTTGTTTCAGTTAACTGCCTCATTAATGATTTATAGATGTGTATACAGCTGTGGGAACCATAGCATTATCTAATGCACTCAGAGAATAATTACATATGAAAAGAACTACGTGGCTCAAGGGAAAAACTCAGAAATTACTTACTGCCTTAACTTCAACCATATTAAGATGCAAAGCATTTAGAGACCAACTGTGATGTTTTATCCTATTCTTTAGGTTTCATATTCTTTTTTAAAAGGGAAAAATAACTCCTTCTAAAAAAATATTTGCGCACTTCGGAATTACACAGTACACAAAAATCGAGCTGTCTCAGCTGAGGATGTCAGCATTTATTTATTATTTAAAAGCCTAAGTTATAAAACATTCCCGTTCCCTTTGTGCATCTGCTATACAGGAATAAAAGACATTTCTCCAGTTAAACAATTCATGGGCATATGCATCTATCTCCCTGAATTACACAGAGCCAGAAGTAATTTTGGGAAGACTTCCTTCAGGAGTCATTATCCTGAATATACAAATACACTGGTACTTTTCCTTTGGTGATGCCAGTTTTGGAAGTCTGAGGAGTTTTTTGTAAATTGCTATTTTCACTCCTGAATAGGGCAGTGAACCTGAAATTTGCACCATTAGGTACTGAGTTCTTACAAATTCTAATCCAGTGATAAACCACTGCTGGATATTTGAGAGCACCACAGAATATCTTTTCCTTTTGAGTCATTCTGAGGGCAGAGAAGGGGTCGGGGTTTTTCTCCCCAAACCCAGACATTTGACCTGCAGAGCGTGCCCTGACATTTTCCTTGCAGTTTTTCTCCATAACAGTGCAGGTCCCCAGAGCTCCTGGCGCTGCTCTGGGAGAATTCCCCGTGTCAAGAAAGCCCAAGTGTGCTCTGTGCCCCAGACCAGCTTTCATCCCCAGGCTGAACAGAGTCACCATCCCCTGCTTTTGTCCACAGAGGAGCTCCAGGAATATCGGGGTGCTCCTGGCCGCCTGCTGCTGGTGTGAGCTATCCACAGACTTGTCCTGGAGCATCCTCCAGCCCCCTCGTTCCCCTTCCTCAGGCCTCTGCTCCCAGCCCTTCCCTCCATCCCAGTGCTGTTGCTCTCTTTGCTCAGGCAGGTGTGATGTGATCTGTCTGTGCTCCTTCCCCCTTGCTGCTTTTTTGGCCTTTTTTGGCCGTACATTTGGCAATATTAAAACCCTGGCCCGGTTGTCTACTCGAACTATACAAGGCCAGAGGGAGGCAAATAAACTTTTTTTAATTATTATTTTGCCTGCAGATGTTCAGCCCCTTACATAAAACCTGTTACTGTCCTGTGCCACTTACTCATTTCCCAAATAACGTCAGCACGTGCCACCAGGTAGGAAATAAAAACAACCAGCCTGATGTCCTTTTGCGGGGAGGAGCAGTGGGGAAAGGACACCAGACACTCATTCCAGGTTTTCCCAGTGGCACCAAACCACAAACACTGCCTGTTCACCATCCTGCTGCTGCTGGGCAGCTGGCTGTGGGGTTAAATGGAGCACAGAAACGCTGAGTGTCCTGCTTGCTGTGCTGGAGAGCTGCTTCCACAGAGAGGGATGCTCAGATGAAAACTCACAAGGTTTGGGGGATTTTTTGTGCAGAAAATCCGTGGTAGGTTCTGCATCTTCATGGCTGTTGGAAACGGGTTTAGGTGTTTGTAATTCTGCTTGGCGCTGAAGGGAATTGTTGACTCCAGGCTGTATTGACTGATGGAATGATTCAGGGTGATGAGGTCTCAGGAGGTCATTTGCTCCCTCTCAAAGACTTCTGCAACCACATCAGTGACCACGTGTGAAATGAAAGTGAAAGAAAAAGCATGGGAATGAGGTTTTCTGAGGTTTTATTGCCAGAGAATAAAACAAGTAGACAATTGAAATTGTCATACAATATTGGTGACTCTGCAGTGGTGTAATGAAACATGTTAATCCCCAAGAACAAATTCAGGGACTGTGAATCAAGTATACTTTAACTTTAGGAAAAATGTATTTTTAATTCTAAGCTTTTGAGGCTGTACAGCGTAACCTGCATAAGGAAAAGCTAAATTAATCAAGATGAAGCTGTCTAGGGTGATTAAACATAGACACAACCTTTGATTTGTGACATCCTCATAGACATCCCTATGCACAGAGTTACATGGCCTTGAGGGCACTTAAATGTGCCTTGGAATATTCTTGTGGAGGGTCTGGGCCTGACAGCTTTTTGTTAACACAGTCTGGCCATTCTTACCTTCTGTTATCTCTTTTTTTTATGTTTTATTTTGGCGCAACCTCCAAAATAAATCATAATCATGATTCATAAATTAAAGCACTGATCATTCCATTCAGTCCTCCTGAACAGTAGCCAGTAGATCTTATGGCCATTTCTTATTTGCTTTTGGAAAATAAAAATTAAATTTAAAAAAAAAAAGAAAAGAAAAAAAAAAAAAAAGGTAAGATATTTGACAAACCATCTCCTAATTGCAAAAAATGTTTAGTAATTGCTCTTGCTTGATTATGGTTTATCGCACATTGCACTGTGAGCTGAAAAGATTTTAAGGCATTCTCAGTTCTGGTTTTAAAGTTCTGTATAATCAAAAGGGTAAAATAAAGGCAAAGTAATCACCATGATGAGGGGTATGGTGGGAGACAGGCAGAAAAGCCTCTCAGCCCAGACCTGCCAGCTCTCACCGTGCCTCTGCCATTGTTCCACAAAGACGCTCCCTCAGAGACCAAAACAATAATGCAGATCCAATTTGCATCTCAGATCTTCTGCCCCTGCGAGAAAAACGGGATCACAAATTTATAAACTGGAAGTTTATATTTTTGTTGTGAATTCCTTTGCCATTTGAAATGTAGCCTGGAGATGGGACTGCTGCACTCAGTGACTCTGGCATCCTTTCCTCTCTCGGTCCCACGCTCAGGCTGTGGCTCAGCCATGAGAATAAACCAAAAGCCACCAGCACTGTGGTGGGACAGGGGACAGGAGAGGTATGGGAGGGACAGGAGACCTCTGGGGCTTCCCCGTCCAACAGTGGCCAGCGGAGATCCCAAGTTCTCAAGGTGGCAAACTCAGTCCTTCAGCGAGCTCAGCTCCGTTTCTCTTCTGTTTTCCCCCTTCCCATCAGATAAATTCTCATAACTGAAAAACCACAGCCAAGGAAGAATTTATTCTGTTTCCATGTGACATTCTCCATCTGAAAGGTTTGTACATCACACCCAGAAGTCGCTCACCGCAGGTTGAAATCTGATGTTACAAAGATTCAGCCTGGGAAAAAAAGACAAACCCACCCTGAAATAAATTCTGTTCTATTCAATTTACTAAGAGTCCAATTGTAACTTTCCTTTTTATACAATTCTTGTGGAAGGCAGGGGGAAATGATGCAAAATTTATCAGTGTGGTGTTACTCTTTTTTCTGCCTGTGTGCCTTTGGCAGTGACTTCAGGAGATAAACGCTAAACTACCCAACTAATAACTCAAGAGCTTTGCTCTGAGTTCCAGACGCCCCGGAGGAGAGCAGCCCCAGTGATCACTTCTCCTCCTGGATCAACACTTTGAAGTGTTTCATTTGGATCAGTGTTTGAGAAAGAATTTTTTCCCCTTTTTCCTCATGACTTGTGCTGTCCTCCCTGTGGGGTTTGCAAACACCCAGAGGATGGAGACCCAGAGGCCACTCCTGACAAACTCTGCTTCTAAAAAATTACTTACCCACTTCTAACTGAAGAAAAGAGTGCAAACTGAGGCTGTGGAAACTGTGTACCAAAATACACCTTTCCTGTTGTGTACATGAGAATTAAGACTGAGTCTTAATTAAAATAAGCAGTGAATAAAACACATTCACTTTAATAGTTTATTATTTCGTCGCTGGATGTGTTTTTCTCACATCAATATGCAGTCATGCACATTTTGTGGACTGTAAATGTGATTAGCCCTTCAAGTTATATTTAGGGCATTTTTAAATTGGCCCCTTGTGCCTGTGTGCCACACATCTCATCACTGCCCCTGGAATCTCATAAAATCGGAGAAATACTGAGACCTTTATCAGCACTGTGACCTCATTTGAAGAGCCCCTAAAAATGCACTTACTTTTATTATTTAGCTATATACAATCGAACTTTAACATGTGATAGCTAATTTTAAAAACAGTATGTGCAATTTCATGTTCCTGTGGGTGGTGAAGTAAGTGTTATTTTGTCCTTACAGCTGTTACTCTCTCTCAACACAATAATACACAAATCGGTAGCAGAGACACAACATTTCATAGACCTTACTTATGCTACAAAGGTGATGCATATAAACTTTATAGTTTGTAGTGGTATAAAAAGTACTGGTATACTCTAAGATTTGAAGTGCATCAAACTATAAAGTCATTACAGAAAGTACCAGGATGAGAAGAGATAATTTTGGGCAGTTGGGAAGACTTTGATGCTATAAATTGTAAAAAGAATTAGAAATGCCAGGTTTTCATACGGACTCTAAAAGATTCCGAAATGTCACAGAAGAGGAGTTTTGGAAGTTTGAGCCCTGATTTTGTCTGGTTTAAAGAAAGGGTGCGGAGCCCAGATCTGAGCCCTGCCTGCATCCCCCAAACCTCCCCCATCCTGTGGGATAGGGCTGTGTATGACACAGAGACCCTCACAGGAAAGACCCACCTGATTCTCATTTGCAGATGGGGAAAGGGATGTCAAATAAAGATTAAAGTGACTTGTTGAATGCCGCATATGAATCTGTGGAGAACTGGCATTTTATCAGCTCCAAATAAGTCACCCCCCTGTGCCCAGAGCCCTCCCAGCTGAGCAATGCCATTAACTGACTAATGAACCTGGAGGAAGAGAGAATCCATAAATTTCCACAGTCTCTCCAGTCTTGCTGATTTAGGAGGGTGGGGGAACCCTCTGGCTGGACAGTCGATGAAATCTCCTAATTACTCATGGCCAATAAAAGCTGATATCCCTGCACTGGCCAGGTGAATGATGGATGCAGTTTAAATTCCACAAGAGGGTTTCTCACTCCTTGCCCTTCATTTTGTGCAGAAGTGAAAGAGGGTCTGTGGGTGTGCCTATGCCCCCAAAATGTTCAGCAGGTGGAGAGAGAGGATGGCAACAGTCAGTGACAGCCAGGAATGACAGGAGTGCAGAGCCAGAGTGATTTTAGGCTTTCACTGGTAACATTTCACTGAATTAAGGTGAATTTTTTGTGTCCTACAGCCTCCAAACAGAGCTTATGTGGGAAAGGTGAGGCTTGTGTGCACTGCAAGCACGACTGTGTCTCCATCCAGGCATTCCAGGGAGAATTCCCCACCCCGCTGAATCCATGAGCCCCCCAGGGCACAGAGACTGGCTGGGAAAAAAAATGGATAAAGATATTTTTTAAAAAATCCCCCTGGGACCATCTCCTGTATTTAATAAGGAAAAGCACCTTCTGTGCAGCCAATAAAAGTTGAGTCTCTCATGAAGATTTATACCATATTACACACTGAAATTCAATGTACAACGATACCCTTGTGTATACAGTTGTCAGAATAATAATCTTTGTCTGTCTGATCAACTTATATTTTATGCCAACAACACAGCATTTAATATTATACTATTTCAGAGGAAGGAAATAAATTTATTCATGCAACAACTTGCTCGGTAGCTTAAATAGACGAGGTGAAAAAAAAAAAAAAAAGAAAAAAATAGCTTGGAGTTTTTACATTAACTTGTGATCCTCAGTACAGATTTCTATACAATTTCCACAATTTCATGCAGCAAGAAAAACTATGATTCTTAATCTAGTTTCTGAAATTGCCTCACTATTTTATGCTGCCGTGAGGAATAATACAGTTGGATCTGCAGGCTGCAGTTTGCTTTTGGCGTCCTCCTGAAATGAGGAGCCTAAAAATACAAATGGTAATCAACAGCTTCTTTCTATATTCTGCATTGTCACATTCCGTGCTGTATTCTTAGGATTTGTGTCTCAAAATATACCTCCAGAAACGCTTGTAGAGATGTTACACATGGACTCCCCCACAACCAAAAAGAGTTGAGAGAAATCAGTGGAGTCTTCCCACGATATGGGGCTGCTTCCAAATGATGCAGAGCTCTGCCAGATAAGAAAGCTTAAGCAATATAGAAAATCTCTGTTGTATGTAGACCCATTAAATCTATTCTCCAAGCAGCCTGTGCAGAAAACTGACAGACTTCGAATGATTTATTGGTATATTTTTAAAGGCATCCACTTTTTACCTTACATTAATTTTTCTTTATATAACAATACCTGACAAAAAAAGGGAACCTGGTGGCACACCACACCCACCCAACCCCCTCCAAAAAAAACCCACCACCACCACCACCAACAACAAAACCAAAAAACCACACACACAAAAAAACCAACCAAACAAACAAACAAAAAATCAAAAAAACCAACCAACCAACCAACAACAACAAAAAACCACCAACCAACCAACCAACCAAACAAAACAACCAAACACCAACCCACAAAAGAACAACCAACCACCTGACGAAAAGATTGGATAGAGGACTGGGAAGAGAAATAAGAGGATAATTAGAAATGTATCTGTGCCCCAAGATGCACCCTTATCAACAAAAGCTGCACACTCAGAAAAGAAAGAGATGCCAAAGCTTTAGACCAGAGCACTTAAACCTCACTTAAAGTTAAGCTTATTGTTGGTGAGGCCCTGGTACAGGTTGCCCAGAGGAGCTGTGGCTGCCCCTGGATCCCTGGAAGTGTCCAAGGCCAGGTTGGATGGGGCTTGGAGCAACCTGGGACAGGGGAAGGTGTCCCAGCCCATGGCAGGGGGTGAGAGGAGATGTGCTTTAAGTTCCTTCCATCCAAAACCATCCTGGGATTCTGTGACTGCAGAGGAAAAGGAACATTCTTGTGAGAGTGTAACAAAATGGTGAGAGTTCTCCATTTTAATCAAAACCTCCAAATCCCATGGCCGGGCTGTGACGCCTTCGGGGAAGCGTTGCCTGATAATCCACCAGCGACTATCACTGAACCTTTTCCAAAACTGTGTATTGTTGCACCAGGACACAATTGAGTTGCTGTTTCCTCATAACAGGATGTGCTCTGAGGGCCTGAGGAACGTGGCTGATCCCAAAAACACACACACACACAGGTGCACACACACTCACACACACGGCTCCTGCGTGGGAAGGAGCCACCGAGACGTGTTGGCCGAGAGCTGGACGTTTCATTTGCAATCAATGACAGGAAACAGCCATCTACTGTCATCCTAATTATCAGAATCCTCCTATTTATGCTGCTGTGGACCAGTTTATGTGTGAGAATCCGTAACCCCGAGTTCATTTATGTGTAATAAGATACACACCTGTTAAGGACAGAATGAGGCAGCTCATGACAGAAACGCACGTGAGAAAAATACACCTTCACTACAGGAGCAGAAAAAAAGCTGAAGGGGACACAGATTAAATCCAGCTTTGCAATTTATAGGGATTTGTTTGCATAGAGCACATTCGGAGCACTTTGATCAGATTTACTACTCTCTGTAAAAGCAAACCAACACTTCCAACCTACATCATGTTGCCCCGGGAGAAAAACAAACAAAAAAATTACAAATGAGCTGTCCCCCAAAATAACTCAGGCCTTCATGGACTGATAGTCTGAAACTGCTCCAGGGAGGTGAGAAAAGGCAAAGGAAAATCAAAACCTCAGAAAAGGGAATTGCCTAAAAGCATAAGAGAGCTCTTGCACAAGGCCAGCTGAGCAGGGAGCAGGAAAGTTCTGCTGAGTGACACCAGCTGGGCAGAGTCTGGAGAGCCTGGACGCTCAGACTTTAGAAATATATTCAGTGATTCGTGCCACCATCCGAGGATTAGAAACCTAGAGCCCAAAAATATACATGATCTGTTTTTACCGGCAAAAGAAATCAGCAGAAATCTCCCCGGTCAGATCCACGTGGTAAAACCAAAACACTTTGGACCTGGAGAGGTTTAATTTGTGACTCAGTCAAATACACTTTGAAAACTGCTTACTGCTGAATTAATGCCAGATTAATTACTGTTAAAATAAGATTGTGACTTATGGTATTGTACACACAGGATTTGAAGTAAAAGTGAAAGATTATAATTCTAATAAAAACAATAGATTCTTAACTGAAATACAGTTTCCATCACTCAACAACTATCATTACCAAAATACGCTTTTGTTTGGAAGTAGCTCAGTTAAACTAACTTTAAAGAAAAAAAACAGGTGTTTTTTTGTTGTTGTTGTTGTTTATTTGTTTCAAAAGTATTCTGCACCTTCTAATGATCCCTTTAAAAGGTTCCATCCCCTCCAATTACCTTCCAAGTTCACCCGGAGCAGGACGCGGTGACACAAATGTCTGTGTGCTGCAAATGTGCTGTATTTGTGCTCCTTTACCCAGGCAGGTTAAATTGAGCTGCACAGATTTGTGCCCTGTATTCCCCTCGGATGGTCCAGGAATGCCGGAGCCACAGGAATGCATCACCTGCCACTCTCGCTCCGTGGGCCCAGTCCTGCTCCTGTGGAAGTGGGATATTTCATATTTAATGCAATACCCAGGGCTTGCTGTGCACAGGGAAGAGACTCAACAAACAAAAGTTGCTCTCTGTTTGTGTTTGGACATCGGCTTTTGCCTTCACATTATTTATCCTTATTAGTCTTAACTTTTTTTTTTGTTGTACACTTGGGGATGGTGGATTTCAAAACAATCAAATTCTGTAGCTGGTGGGAAAGAAAATTTCCTCCTTTTTTCAACACAGGTGCATCTTAGGTTAAACTGTGTAAACAGAGTTTTCCTGAGAGATTCCTTTACCCACTGGGAAAATTTTGGAAGATACCACATTAAACGTTCCAGCAGCTCAGACCTCATAGACAGTCTTTTCTAATTTAAAAAATTTCACCTGTTTTTCTTTTCCTTTAACAATTTGCTTATCCCAGCAGTGCAGAATGAAAATCTAGTTATGCAAAACATATAGAATTATATTTAACGCAAAACAAAATAGGTAAAAAACCATCTCCATAAAATATTTTTGCAGGGCTTTTTTTTTTTTTTTTTTGCTTTGAAAGGAAACAGGTATCCCTGTTCCCTATTAATCTTTTTTGATGCATTCCGTTCAGGGTGGCCAACAAACTGATAAGATCATTCCTTCAGATTTCAAAATTACTGAATCTGGAAATAGTTCTCATTTATCTCATGCACTGCTGAGAAAACAATCTCAAATCGTTGGTTCTACTGATGAAACTTCCTTAGCAACACAAGGGCTCCAGAATTATTTTTCAGACCTTGTCAATGCTTCCTGTGAGGTTTCCGTCACTGTCAGCATTCAACACCTCACAGATGAGTGGGGAAAAAAAAAACCAACCTACCCAGCCCAGAAAGCTGTAACAAATTAATAGAAGGTAAATTAATAGATTAAATGGAATTAGTAGGAGTGATGATAGATCTAAAATTCCTCTAACAATAGTCTGGTGAATTATGGTTTAGCTTTATGGAGTGTTTTATCATGTAGATGAGAATCCATAGAGAAAGGACTATGTCCCAGTGGGGTTAGAAAAAAATCAGGAAGCCTGAACACTTGGACCTGTGCATTTCTTTGGGACTGCACCCCAGGAATCACGGCAGGAGAACCCTCACTGCCTTGGCTTCCAAAGCCTTGATGTTGGACAGGACACCCCAGCAGGAATCCTGCTTCCTGAATCCTACAGACTGCTCTCTCTGCCTTGCTGGCACTTTAAACTGGAATTTTCAGCCATAATCTCTCATGGTAAATTACATTTAGGCCACAGTTTAAACCTTCACCATCTTCAGTTTATACCGACTAAGTCTCCAGTGTGCAGCCAGTCCCTTCAATAGTTGCAAAGTCTGTAAAGTGTCAGCAGTGCAGGATTTGGCTTTTAATGTAATTGGAACAGACTGAAGTTTCTTTATTTCAGGTACCTCCACTCTCAGGTCAGAGAGGGCTTTCTGCTGTGAAGATTCCTTCCTTCCCTGACACAAACATTCACCCCAGTTCTCAAATTCACCAGTGCTCCTCTGACACTTCACAAGTTGCCAAATGTCTGCTGAAACACTGAAAAGCCCGGTTTCTGCTGAGTTCTAAGCCAAGTGTTATAGAGGAGGGCTGGAAATTAGCGGGAATGTGTCTCTCCAGGGATGAGTAGAGCCACTGAACATTAACACTTCACTGACTGCTCTGGGTGTTGGCTGCCCTTTGCTCAGTCCCTGCTGCCAGGGAACAGCCTCCCCTTGCAGCTTGCTCATGCCCTGACTTCTATTTTTACTTTTTTCCCTTCAAGTTCCTCTTTTTTATGTGTGTGTGTGTGTGTGTGTGTATATATATATATATATATTTATATATATATATTTAAGCTCTTTTTATTCATCACCTCCTTTCCAGACTGGCTGTGACACAGGGCTGTGCTGCCCAGACTGAAATGGAGATGTGCTGTGGGCATGAAGTGGTCAGGAAGGGAAAGAAATCCCTGCTGAGGCTGTACGAGACAAACCATAATATTCTTAAACTATATGGTTTCACCTTTAAATCTTCAGCTTACTCCTTGCAACACTTCAGTCTAAGAAAAGCTCCTTAAAGTTGTAAGAATAGGTTAAGAACTCTCAAGAGTAACTCAAGAACAGCGTCTTAACCTCCTTCTAAATGAGCTGAGTGTTCCCCTCTTGATCCATTCTACAGCGACTTCACACAGACAATTTAAATCCAAGGAGATTAAATCAGCCAGAACAGAATGGGAGATAAGATTTCAAATGTTCAACGCTGAAATATCTACTGCACAGGAGCAGTGCGCAGATTTAAGCTGGTAAAAAATGATACACAATGAAGTTAAATGGCATGAGCATTGTTAGGATCAAGAGCTTTCTTAAAAGCACTAAAAAACTACATGGTCTGCTCAGTGAAGAAAATGAGAAGATCGGGTAGTTTATGTATTTATAGAGGTTGATGTGTCTGTCACTGAGTAGAGAAAATTCTCTTCTCCCTCCTGCCCCATCCCATCCAAGGGTGAGCTGAGACAGTTTGGAGCAAACAGCCTGCACTGCCTTCCCCTTCAGATCCGGGACTGAGGACTCCAGATGGATGTGACAACAGAAACCCCTGTCGCTGCTTGGATGGCCTCCAGCAGTGCGACACAGGGACACACGTGTTCAGCAGCCGGGAAGCACCAGCAGATGTGGGATTCTGGAACGCCAGTCCTCGGCAAAACAGGCTCAGGTGTATCCTCAACCTGCCCTCCACTTTCTGATCTGGGTTTAAATGTCTGATTCAAAGGTTTGGCCACCATGGCAGCAATGTTGGCCACAGCAGTAGATGGTCACCTCTGCTCCTCTGACAGTTTAATGTCTCCTAAACTACAGAAAATTGGCCGTGCTGAGCCAGGAACAAGGGGATAAATGCCCACAGGAGCAGCAGAACAGCACAGACCAGCACCAGGCTATTCCATGCTGACATTCCTGTTGGATCACAGACACTCGTGGGTAACAGAAACATTCATCGGGAAAGATCCTTATCCACTGATCCCGGGCTCAGTCAGAAATAAACCCTCAAAGTTCACAACTTCTCTCTGGATAAAAGACATGAGAAGAAATAACACCCCAGAGGTTGTTGTTTGTACCCCTGGGGACGCTGTGATAAAATCACTGTGTTTAAGACAGGAGAATCTGCACAGGGCAAAATGTGCCTCAGAACACGGAAATCTGTTCTGAAAACAGAATGGACAAAACACTTAAAATGGTTTTCAACTGAAAATTTGTCTCTCAAAAGTTTTAACCAGGATCTCAAAAGCTGTAGGGGTATAGAAGTGGTAGCTCAAATTAAGAACATGTTTACTAAACAATAAGTAGCGAGATTCTAGCAATAGTTTTAGTTTTAGTGTAGAAGTGAGATGAGTTTGAGTCCATTTTAATTTAATAGCCAATTTTTAATGCATTAAATACCATTATCTGCAATCCCTATCAGCTTGCTAGTATTCTTATGTTGTGCAAGTATTTTAAATACTCTTCCAAGACCTTCTTCTACTCCAGGTTGAATGGCAGGCAAAAATATCTCATGAATATATATAATCACATTATTATGTAGCGTATCAGCTGTCCCCAAAAATGTCATCTAATCATTGGTATAATATTCTGAAAAGCCTTTAAAAAACTGTATTACAGAATTGAGGGGAGTAGAACACATCCAGAAAGACAAATTTATTGTAAATAGGGTCAGACTTCTACAGCTAAAACCTCTTGGAATATTGAAGAAAAGGAATATTGAAAAGGAACATTGAAGGAAACAGGAAGAGTGAGAGTAAGCAAGTTTAACAACCTTCCTTCCCCCTCCTAAGGGCTGAGTAAATACTATTTATTTATTTGAATAGTTGTGATCTATGGTACTGCTGCTGCCAAAGAGACAGAGCTTTCTCTCTGTACATAATTTAGCAATGAAACATGAGAAACCACGCATGATAGGTACAATTTAATATTAAAAAAAAAAGAAATGGGGACTCCTGGATGCTATACAAGTCAAGTATTTCTTTAAACTTAAGACAATTAAAATTACTGTCCTATATAAAATAAGGATTTTAAGTGACAGAGGAACTAGTAGTTTTTGACATTGAGCAGGTTAGTTTGGTAGCTGACTACCAGAAAAAATTAAATGCAAGAAAGTTCCGTGTTCAAAAGGATTTCTCAGCAGAGAGAAGATACTGCATATCATAGATTTCAACTTTTAAATGTTTGGTGTATTTCTACAGCACATAAATAAAATCCCACAACATTCTGTAGTATAAATACATTGCATGACTTCAAGTAAATGTTTTATGTTGTTCCCTCCTTCATTTACACTTTTAAAAATGTGCAGCTATGATTTATGCTTTTGAGGACGGCATAATAGAATTTGACATTTTCCAGCTGAGGTGTGGCCTAGTTCCAGCTCCATGCTTCATTACATTGTACTCCCTTTGAGAGGATGAGAAGAGTAAAAATAGCCAGGTTGTTAAAAATGTAAAAAGCATAAATGAATTCTCACCAGATGTGCTGTTCGATTGTCGTTTTCATAAAATTATGGTCGCTAAAATTCTAGAAATCAATATGTGCTATGAACAACGTGTCTGGAGAGATCATTCCCTCCTCATTAACATCTCTCTTCTTTGGATTCTCCCAAATTTAAATAAGAGGGGACTGCCAGGGTCCAGCCTCTGCCATGAAGATCAGAGCATCCCTGTGCCCAGAAGCTGGATTGAGAGGTTACAAACAATGCAGTGCTTCAGTCAGAAAAGTGAACAGTTTAAAAGATTTTAGCACACTGTCTTTTTGGCAAGGAACGAATGAGAGTGTAAGCAACACATGAAATGTGTCTTCCTTATCCTGCTGGGCAGATTCAGGATGTTTTTATCTTAACATCAAAGCCGTTGGGTTTGGCACCAGGTAACAGAAATTCTCAATTCACTGAAATATTCTTTGCTGAATGCTGGGAATAATGTTCGAGTGTGGAGCTTATTTTAAGCCTGTTTTCTCATTCTGAGATGAATTTAAAATAATTGTCTGGAGGAAGAAATGGGAATTATGCTGCTGTACACTGTGTGGCTCCTGTACACACAGATGACTTGCTCGCTGAATGTCAGGAAGTTTGGGATGAGGATTTTTGCTGTCTGAAGGAAAAAAGTGCTGTTCTTTGGTCAAAAAAAAAAGAAAAAAAAAAAAAAAGAAGTTGTTACAAACAAGATAGCCAAGAAGAAAGATTTGTCAGCTTCCCTCTGAATGGCAAAAGGTTGAGTAGATTACTCAATATTTGTCAGGTTTGAGGTGATTGCCTGTCACTACACAAGAAGTGAATAATATTGACAGCTCCGTGAGATCAAAATCCAAAGCCTGCAAGGATACGTAGCTGCACCACACAGAACTCTGCAAAGACCTTCTGTGTCAGGGACCTGCTGGGCTCAGTTGTGAGGGGCAGGAGGGGTGCAGACACCAGCAGGGGCAAGCCACAGGATGGTGGGGTCACAGCCCAGTTCTCCACCCAGCCCTGCCTGAACACCTGAGGGGGCTCAGCAGCTCCTGCAAACAGCCTGAGAAATTCTCTGAGTGCTGCACTGACATCCCAGCTTGTTCTGAGCCAGTGGGCAATGCAACCTGGAGCTCTACACCTGTAGCCTTAAGGAGCTTAAAAAAATAAATGATAGGATATTTTATTATCATAATTTTTTTTTTTCCCACGAGTCCTTATTCACGCTCAGAAAATCCTTGGAAAGCTGACATTTATGAACAATCCCTGGTGTCACCCTGCTCTTATCTGCTCCAGGTGAGGGTGGATGCAGTTATGGGGGAAAAGCCTGGATCTCCTTTGGGATCACGGACCCTGTTCCTAATAGAAGGGGTTTCTGAGTGGAGAGGGCACAGGAGATGCCACAAATGCAAAAGGGTGAGAACAGAATAACAGGGTGGGTCAGCAAACCCTCAATGGGGTAATCTGGAAAATGTGGGGCTGAATGAGAAGGATTAAATACAGAAAGAAGACCAGCTGTGAATGGAAAGCGGAAGCAGAAACTGAAGGGATAAACTGAGCTGCAGTTAGGGAAAGAGGACGGGGCGGAGGTTGTTTGATTAAAATGAAAGATGTCTGGTATCAGGTGGGGGCTTGGAAATACTCATCTGGAAGGAAACCAGGTCTGGTAAGAGGGCAGTTAGAGAAAGGTTTGTAGACTGGGACAAGAGGAAAATCTGAGGGTGGAAAAAAGAAAAAAAAAAAAAAAATTTAAACATATTTCATTCTACTCAGCTGAGGGATACAGCCACTCATCAGAGATTTGCCTTCATCCCTTGCCTCCTACCTAGAGACCTGGCAGTATCAGAAATACAGATGTTTTTATTTCTCATTTCATTTAGGCTTCAGCATGAACTTCCTCTAAGTATAGAGGTCAATGGAAAAGTTCAGATCTTTCTGCTAAAGTCATGATCTTTGTAAAAGTAATGGTTGTGAGCATTGCTGAGCAATATTTCGTTTCAGGAAAATGTTCTCAGAGATTGAATAATTCGTTACAATATTAGAAAAATGGAAAAAAAAATGGTGCAGAACAATCGTAAACTCATAAACTTTTGAAATGTAAATATTACATTGTAAAAATATCCATATTTTATCAGTCTTTACAGCAGCAGTGTGCAGCATTATTCTGCTGGTTTTAGAGAGACTATTTGTTACCCTGTCTTATTAGTGACTATAGTATTAAAACTATACTTGTGTTATCATCATTTTCAGGCATTAGCATGACAAAAAAATCACTTGCAAGATTGTAAGTACAACATAATAGGCAATATTTTCAAGGATATTTGTTACTTTAAATTGTCTGTTAGCTCAAAAGCAAAAATATAACTGGTTTGTTCTGTCAGAATAAACCTTAACTCCTTCAAGGTTTCTTTCCAACAGAACACCCCAGATCCCACCTATCTGTTTTTAAGAGATGACAGCTTTCACTACAGAGGCAAACCAAAACATAAATGCAAACTAAAACACATCCCACAAATCTTGCTTTGGAAAATATCAATTAAAAAAAAAAAAAAAATCACACTCTTAAAAAGGAATTAAAGATTTCCTGGGAAAGGCAGAGACCTCAGTAAAAATATTATAATGTGGCATTTGATGTTCTAGAGGGATTTCTACAAGTTTTGCATGGTCAAATTCCATTAATAAGTTGGCTTTCTTCCAAGGCTGTGTGTGTCCCTCTCATCTGCCACGGCGCCCTCACTGCAAGGAAACCTCACCTCACCTGCTCAGGCACATCTCAGCAATTTTAATTGCATTCTCCTGCTCGTTGCAGTACCAAACAGGCTTAGAAAAAATCCGAGTGTCTTACGATGCAGATTATGGGGGTTATGAGTAGAAGAGCAACAATTCTGGTGGTGCTGTAAGAGGATTACAGAGCGTGCCACGTGGATGGATATTGATGGTGGTGTGAGGGGGGAATAGGAGACAATCAATGGGACTGGGCTTTGCAGGGAGCTACTCAGGGAGAACCACTGCTGCCAGTATTGTCACTGCAGTGCTCTGTAATGGATGGCTTTCATTCTCCAGCTCTGCTAACATTTGAATTAGAAATACATATTTGCTGCTGCTTTCGTTTTGCAAAGGATGTGCGGGCTTAGAGCAGGGCACGTTTGAGCCAGCCTGACTCTCGGTTTTTAGCAGGTGACCTTTAATTAGTGGGAAGATATTCTATCCATATCATATTCGTTCACTTGTCTTACTGGGCATTAGATGGCTGCTGTGAAGCATAAAGGATTTTTTTTTTTTTTGTCCTAATCCCTGTGATGTGACATGATTAATGAGATGAAATTCCCATTTGGAGTTTCCTACCAATCAATAGGCAGATGGGCAGTAGTGGATGTCGAACAACAAGACAGCAGGAGTTGCTTAAGCTCTTGCTACTTTCACAGAGGAAAAATATTTGGAGACATAATTTAAAGGAACAGATATTATCCATTGTTCACATTTCTCTCATTTAACACTTGTTTCTTGTTTTTTAATGTTCATAGGTAAAAATGCCATCTTATATATAAATAAAATATTAAGCTAGAATAAGTATGCTGGAAAATCTTGTGGCTGTGGCTTGTGCCAGGTGGGTCTAACACTGCATTGGCATTGTAAAAACATTTGCAAAATGGTTGGTTTGATTTTTCTCCACATCCATGTTGATGTAAATAAACTTATACATCAAAGAAGCCAACAGAAATATGAAACCTTTAAATGAAGCCCTTGTGAATATAAAATTAGGTCATTTCTTAAATACTGCAATGAAAGATTAAATGTATTTTGCATATCTTACAAAATACATGCTTTGTCACCAGCTTCAACATTCTAATCTCTGACCACATAGTCTTTTATACATAGAAATTGATGTGTAAAATTACTTAAGTAATAATCTTCTATAGGTTATTCTCAGCTGTGAAAATTTTGAAGTTTATAAAATGGGTAAAAATCATGTCATTTTAAGTCTTTACCAGTTAAGACTTCCCTTTCTTGCAAGTAGAATTGATTTACAAGTATGGATAAGTATTAGAATAAATTATATTATACAATTATACCTTTAAATTACCCAAGATTTTCTTTAAAAATTACCATAATGCATAATGCATAAAAGGAAATGATAAACCAAAAGGCAAAATATGGCAGACTGGTGGATCTCTGCCAAGCAGATTAAATCTGAGGAAATAATGCAAATTTCCAAGCAGAAGTAGCAACAGGTTTCCAGAGACTTCTTTCATAACATTCATGTTGATGCTTATTTTCTTCTGGGCAATATTTAATTCTTTTAAACAGAAGTATTTATATTTAGTTGTTTTGTGTGTTTAAATGATTGATCTTTTATTTTCTTCTCATTACCTTGTTCTCCCTCCCTCTCACAGACAAAGACGCACACAGAGTAAAATTCATAACACACTCTTCCTAATGAACAAACTCCCACCGAGCACCAAAGTGCTTAATGATGCTCAGCAGGCAGGGTTCTGCAGTTCCCCTATGTGAGCCAATGTATAATCACACCACAAGTTAAAACAAAGTTAAAACAATATTTAGGTTGCCAAGAGAAACACTGGAAATGTAAGGCCTGCTACATTCAAAATTTTCCAGACTTTAATTCTGTTCCTCTGTGTGTTCATCCACTGTAATTCGGTGGGGGGGAGAAGTACACAGGATGAAGTATTTGTGATTATGAAATTAAAATCTCTTTGCAAGGCAGCCAAAGTAAATTTAGGCAAACTGGTTTTAATCTGTCTTCAGTAGCTTGCAAAATACCCTGTTTCAAACAATTTTGTTTGTGTAGTACATACTGTATTTATTGATCTCGTCTCCTTTTCCTTAGTAATTACCACACACCAAATACTGCAATTAATCAGCTCTGCAATGAAGTTAGCAATTATTAAAAAGAAAAAAATCACCCTCTTTTTGCTGTGGTTGTTGGTTGCATTGTGTTCTACGCTATTTATTTTCGTATTGTATTTTATGTTGTTTATTTTTGATATAATGGTTTGTTCCACACCTCCCTGTTCTCCTGAAGAAATGTTGTGTTCCAAGGTTGTTCCTGCCCCTCTTCCCTGTCAATCCTCCCAGCTTTTAGGGAGTTTGAGTAAGGACATCGAGTGACAGGGCAGGAGCAGAGGAAGTTCCTCCCTTTTTGTTCTCATTGGTTTCTTTACCTGTCCCTCCAACCCTGTTCCACTCCCACCTTGTCCCTCACTGGGTGTTGGTTTGTCTCCTCCCTTAGTCCCTCCCCTGCATTTAAGCCCGGAGCTCCTTGCCCTGGGCGCTCTGCTGGAGCAGCTCCCGTGAGGTTTGGGCATTCCCAAGTGGGACCGAATAAACACCTTGGACTTTGCCCTCCGGCTGGGTCTGACTCCTTCCTCCATCTTCGGTGTGGTCTCTCCCATGACAAGGAGGAAGTCCCCTTAGCGGTTCCTCTGGTTCCCCGGATCTGATTGCAGTGTCGGGATAGCTCGGGTGGATGGAGCCGCTGCTCTGTCAGGGACACTGCGCCAGTTGTTTATTAGGGGGTTCTTAAATTAAAGCTGGAACTCAGAAACCCAGCTATCATGGAGCACTCATGAGTGCTTTCAGGAATGCTGTTCAAGCATTCCATTTATTCTTGGGGTAAGAAGGCAAGGAGATCCTTAGACTGGGTGGTGGGAGGCCACTGCTTGTTCCCATTTGCTGGAAGGGTTCCAAAGACATGTGGATGCGGCAGTTGGGAACATGGTCAACAGTCAGACTTGATGATCTTTGGAGTCTTATCAAGCTTACCCATTAATATAACTCTGTAATTTTGAGATACTGCAAGTGCCCCTCATGTCCTCAGACAATTCTGTCCTTCCCTGGCTGGGGGCAGCTGGTGAACAGGAAAATGCGTTGGCTTTTCCTCAGATACATATCCCTGTGTTCCCTTCCTGAGTGGGACCCTTGTTTGTTTTGGTCTGTTTTAGGAGGAAGATCAAGAGTCCTACAAAATATTAGGCAAAGATCCCAGTTAACTGAGGGCAACCGCTGTCCCTGCTGTGGTGCCATGCCAGGGATCATTGTCCTTATGGGGAAAACCAAGGGCACATCTGTAGCTACAGTGGTTTAAAGGAAAATGCATGGGACTATGCTGCGGCTGCTGGGTTCAAAACCTGGCATCTCTTCACCTCTTCAGTGATGTTCCCAAAAGGCAGGCGTGGAACAGCCCTGCCCCTTTTGGGCTGTGCCGTTAGGGCAGACAGGTGTGGACAGGATTAGGAACAGCGCAGTGCAGCCAGCAAAGGAGCTGGTGCTTTGTATGGGGGATAAGAGATTGTTGGATTAGACGGCACACAGGCAGTGAACCAGGCACTGTAAGAGGTTTAGTTGTACAGAACTTCCCACCCAGCTGTAGGGTCCCTTGAAATCTCCTAGCCAAGAGCAGAATTTCCAGTGTCTTTTTTGAAGTCCTGCTTCACGCTCAGGAATTTCTTTGTGAAAAGACAATAGTCATTAGTGTGTTAGTTTAGCTAAACAATTAAGGATATCAAAATGGTGTACTTACATTTTTTATTTATTTATGGTAAGTCTCACTCATAGGCATGACAGCTTATTCTGATTTTTTTCTTTTCCCCTTGGCTTCTGATGCAATGCATGGCTGCAAATGGTTTTGCACATTTCTCTTCTCCAGATTTTTGACCATAGGTGACAATGCAGCATGTTCTGTTGAGAAAGTGCACGTTAAAAATGTCTTGCCACTTTATAAGCACTAGGGATTTTCTTTCCTGCTCTAAAAACAACTTCATTCAACTAAATACTGCAAACTTTATTTCACACTGATTTACTTAAAACACTCTGAGAACCACAGAGCTGAAGAGCTGAATGTAGTAGGCAAGGAGGCTGGTTTTTTGGTTTTTTTTCCAAGGAATGGCATATTCAATTACATATTGAGGGTCTGATTTCCTAAAAAGGTTAAATTCAGGAAATACTGGGATTTCAGTCATCTTTGTATTTGACCACAGTCTGAAGATGGATGGATTCCCAGAGCCAACAAATGTTTCTACTGCACTGACCACCCAACCTCCTAAAATGCCCCGTTAAAGGCCAGTGCTTATTATTTATCCAGAGCTCATTCTTTGTGCAGCCTCCAATTTTCACTGTGATAAAGCAGACAAACCTTCGCAAAGATAAACATTGGGTATTGATTTTGCTATTTATTGGGGGAACTCAGGCTCAGTCCTCCCCCTGCTTCACGATCACTACGGCATTCAGCAGAATACGAAGCATCATTTCCCCACTACTGGTTACATAACAGGAAATGGTGACATAATTCTTATCATAATGGCACTGCTCAGTGCTCACATGGGAGGACATCTTACAAATACCTTTCAGAAATTCTGTTTTTGGTACTACACAGATTATTTCACTTGAGTGAGGAGAAGAGTTTTAGGCACGTTCCCACACAATAAATTTTGACCATAATGGCTGAATGAACCAAATGATTTGGACAGACATGTTCATGATTGTCCTATCAATAATTCTACATATAAAGATACATCTCCACGTGGAATATGGATTTGTTGAGAATGAGGGTCCATTCATACATTACCAGAACACTTGTATAAAATAAAAAGCTGAAAAGCCCGAGTTTGAATATTAATGACAATGCCTCAGGTTAAGATGAATATTTATTGCAAACTTCTTCTGAGAATTGGGAAGAGTCTAAGCCACGTCATCTAGATGAACTTTTTTCCCCACAACATGGCAGAAAAATACTAAATATTTTAAGGTACTTCAGTAGGCAATAGGAATATTTTTTGCTATGCAAATATATTTGGAGAAAGATTCTTGTGTTCAAAAGGGAATGTTGCTTGAGAGAAACTTGTACTTATCAAGTTCTACTATTATAAGGAGAATTGAGGTAGTTATGAAGGGAAAAATAGACAATTGCTCTTAACTCCTGTACCATTAACAGTTGTGCTTCATGGGAGAAGGAATAAATAAGGTTTTGTTTTAAAGAAGGTACTTATGACCTGGCAATTACAGCTCCTGCCTCGGGCTCCTGAAGAAAAAAGCTTTTAAGCACCAAGCTGAGCTGAGGTTGTTGTATTAAGGAGTGGGTGAGTGGGAGGTGTTTCACAGGCAGAAACAGGCTCAATCTCCCCCTGCTTGGCTGGGTGACTGAAAACCAGCTGAACATTTTTAGTACAATGCTGAACTGACTAGACAGAGATTTTAAAAGCCAGGCTATGCCACATGAGCTTGGGCATAGGATCACCCTGAGGTTTGGCATAGATTGGCTGTGCTCCCCTTTCTCTGCTTCCCTTGCGGTAAGGGCAGAGCAAGACTTTCTGCTCACAAAATCCCAGATCCATGTGCTGATATCCCAAGTGTGTGACCAGCTCCTCCAGGGACACGCAGGAAGCCTCTATGCCCCACAAAGGTGGTGCTCACCCTGGCATTTCCAATAAAAACCCCACAAAATATCAATGATTAATATATCAGGTATTGAACAGATGAGCAAAGCAATTAATAGGGCAATTCCTTTGTATCAGAAAAACTTGTGTCTCTGTTCTGCTAAAAAGACATTTAAGATTTGCTTGCATTAATCTCTTCTTAAATATAGAGCATTTTGCTTTAGATCTCTGGTATTTCCCTTCCAAGTAGAGGCTTGACTGGAAGCCACAGCAAACCCATCACATTTATTCTTTTTAACTTCACCGCTGAAGATCTGAAGAACCAATAAGTCTCCCAGCCAAAATCCCCCCTCATTCCTTTAAAGTGCAAGTTAATACAACGCGCTCTATATTCCATCAAATAAAACCTCTCCACTGAAAAATTAGAAAAGAACTGATTAGCCCGCGTAAGTGCCCATGGTTTGGGAGGCAGGAAAATCTATAATGTGTCGAAACCAGGCGACTGCAAAAGTTGAACTGCACATCCCGCCCATTTCCCACCAGGCTTGCACATGCAGAGTTGCTAAACCTCATTACAACATAGCATAAATGGAGGGCTAATTAACATAAGAAACCGATCCAAAAGAAAACCCCATCAACATACATGAAAACGAAGTTGATGTGTTTGAAATTCAGCCAACTACAAATTACATCAACATAGATTACATATACAGGGAGAGAGAGGCTCCAGCAGAGTAACTGGCATTGTATGGGCATCCATGCCAGAGAGATTCCCCTTTCCCCTGCATCCCCTCCCAATCAGGAAGATGAGTTATATTTGTGCACCATATGCTCCAGCACCAAAAGAAGCAGTGGTCAACCTCTTCGCCTTGATAGCTGTAAATCCTTTATAAATTAATTTATGTTACGTCTGTTTCCCCCCTTTCTAGATGAGTGGTTCTGGGCCAAACACAGTCATATTGTGGCTTGCAAAAGACTGAGGTGTTTAATTACTGCACCCCTGCACTCTCACTGCCAGCTGCTGGTGGCACCCACGCTGTAGCCATGGCAGAGCACGTGGCGCTCTGGGAATCCCTCTCAGGCAGCAAAGCAGGAGAGAAAAGTGCCTGAACTGTGTTCAGGGTAAGAACAGCCTGACAAAAGCTCTGTGGTGGTGTGTCTCTGTGCTCCAGGATGCACGCTGGATTTACTGTGGCTTTGCTCTGTGCTGTGGAGTGAACAGTGGAGGCGAGGACAGGTCAGAGCTGGCTCCAGGTGTGGCTGCAAGCTCCTTGCCTTGGAAAGGGCACTCTTCCCACATCAGAGCTGCTGGTGTGAGCAATTCCGGTACAAAATTCACACCCTAGTCACCGACAGCCTCGTTAGACCAAAGCTTTTCAGAAATACCACTTTATCCACCAGATGCAACTGGTGCAGTGCAAGCCCCTGAACCATATTATTTGAAGAAAATAACTTTGGAAATCCTGTTTCTACTCAAGCTGCTGCTGTGTGGCTGAGCAGCGGATTCGTGTGTCCTCACGCTGGAGGAAGGAAGAACCATTTTTCTTCTCTTTATTGCTCTGGTCTTGAGATCTCAAATTATCTGAAATACTGTCTTAGTTAAGTTCATGTTGCTCTGCCCTTCAGGTCATAGCAGATGCCAGGGCCAGAGTATTCTCTAAAACACTGGCAGGTGTTTGTTTGACTGGACTTTTATAGGTCTGAAGCCTCATTAGTTGTTTTCATGACCTGAATACTAATTTAGCAGTGTGCTTCTTAGCCCCTGGATCTGAACACTCAGAAAATTCCAATTAATTTCAGTCTATAGGTACTAGTTATCCTTACTTAAAACAATGTGAATTAGCTTAATAAATACCTTTTATGCCAGTAAAAATTCTGTGTAAATATAGCAGATGATTAACAGAGTCCCTGTAATAAAGTATTTCATGTCAAGATGTCCCACATACAGCAAAAAATAAATTGTTGGGTCAAGTGGCAAGTGAAAGATATTTGGGATTGGTAACACCTCATTAAAAACCATTTCAACTGCCCTAAGGCAAGATGTTAATACACAGTAATTGTCTTCCCAGAGCGAATCTTTTTGCAGTTACATGAATAATGCAAAGTAACTAAATATGCTTGTTTATGTGTTTAACAGATTCACTAAAACTTCAAAGCTAAAGACTTATTTTTTAAGCATTTTATGCTACAATCACAAGTTCACAAATAGGAGAAAGAAGGATAAAAACACTCTTTTCAACAACTGCAAACTTCACTTGCAGAAAACAAAGTATGAAAGTAATTTAATTAGGGTATCTGTGAATCCCAAGAAATTAGTGCTGCTGCTACATCTGCACTCATCTTGTTGCTCCAATGAAAATGTAAACAAATAATAAGACACTAGTAATTGTAATTTAAACAGTGTAAGTGATGCCTATTGCTGCACAGAAAATTACAGAATGTTTTCCAACTGGCTTTGTGAAATTGTGTATGTGTTTTTAGCATTTTAGCAAAGAATATCTGCAAGTAGTGGGACAAAAATTCTGATAAATCTCAAGTACCTGCACAAACAGAAGACAATCTCCATCTTCAATCTTCCTGTAGAAAAGGAATTTGGGATCTATGTGTCTCAAAATAGTATTTTGATCTTATGTTTCAGACTTTGAATGTCTGGAAAAAGGAGCTCACTTTTCTGCTGGAATACTCTTTTATAAACTACTACCCAAATTTTTGGAAAGGCTGGAATTCTTAATACTAATCCTTAAATTCAGTCCTTCATAAGATATTTTATGAAAGTAGATATCTTGATATGCACTTGATATGTCGTTTACAGCTTGGGCGGAGAAAAATTGTATCTCTTATCTAAAGTAATTTTTACAAAATCTTTTTCTCTGGAACCACTTGATCACTGGTATATAATTTGTGTGCTCTAAGGTTGCTGTGAGATGTAAGCAAGATTTAATCAGGTGTTCCAGAATACTAATGTCCCATATGAAGCTTTCATTTTATGAAGATAGCCACTTTTACTGAGTTCTGTGCATTTGCTCTGCTGCAAAGAGCTCAAAGATATGATCTGGTTTGCAATCTAGAATAAATGTTCTCTTTCAGTTGAGCAAGAATGTGGTACCACTGTTTTTTTCCATTAGCAGGGGACAGAGTGGGTGACAAATAACAGCTCATTCCCCACTCTTCAGAATTAAACAAAATTTCCTGCTAACTTCTGGAGGTCTGTCCTGAAAGACTTGTATTACTCAGCACACAAATTTAATTTACGTAACTGCAAATTGTGTCAGTATGGAATTTTTTATGCTCAGGGAGCAGAATTTCCTTTGGTGACTCTGTAACCCAGTGACTTGTACGGGTCCTGTAACAATCAACCCCCCAGGACACAAATCTACATTAGAGAATTCAAATCCCTGTCATGTTAGAAAACAAGCTGTTCTTTAATTAGACATCTTGAGCTGTATTTTTCACTATACACTGTCTATATTCTGAACTTATGATCTAATCAAATCAGGGGAGAAAAAAATAGTAGGAGGATGAACCATGAACTTAGAGCAGTGAGGCTGATCAGAAACCAGGGAAAACCAACTGGGTTTGCACAGGTTTTTCAAAGTGTAGAAATCATTGCCAGGAATTGGTATCAGGTATGTTCTGGGCAGCCTGAAGACCCTTGAAGGAGTGAGAAAGAGCTGTGCTCTCCCTCCCACTGATTTGTTTCAGCCTTGATTTCAAAGGCCTCTTTTTCAGGATAGTTCATGCCTACCCTACGGTTGGCCCTCCCTGCTGAGAATACCAACAAGAATGTCTCATCTCCATGTGATATTTCATCTCCACTGCAAACCCCCGAGGGGCAGAGATCACATCCACTTGTCTGTAAAACCTAATGTGCACATATGGCAAAGAACAAGTAGTAAAAAGGATCACAGACAATACGTGAGGCTAAGTTTTGTTTACCTTTCCGACGTGAAAGTGTATTTACGCCACAATCGCTTTCCAGAATCCTTAAGCCCCGTAAAGCCTGTGCAGCTCTAACCATGGTGAGGTGACACCATTCAGTACAGGAATACAAAGTTTTATCATCAGCTTTTCTCAGGAAAAGGTGTTCTGTTGACAGCGTTTGAGGCTGAAAGGCTATTTGGGAGGACTGAATCCTTTGTTTTGTCCTAAGGTATGTCTGATGTGGCAGCTGCTCCCTGATTCAGGGTGAACTGGATAATCTCCAATAACGGCAACAGAACTTAACCCAAGGAACGACAGAAATTTTCAGGTTTTCAACACTTCTCTCCTATTTCTTTTCCCAGTCAATAAGCAGCGTGCAGAAGCTGCACGGTGCCAGCAGTGCCCTGCCGAGGAGGGTTTGCTCTGGGAGCAGGGGCTTGGGAAGGATGATGTTCCTCAGCAGCGTGCTCCTCCCTGACCGCGGCTCCAGCACCGCAGAACCGCTCAGCGCTCCCAGGCTGTCGCAGGGTGGCTTTGCCTGCTCTGCCTCCAGATGCAGGCTGGGCCAAAAAAAAAAAGCCACCACTGTGCCTTTAAAGTAATTTAAACCAGCAGCCTGCTTTGGCCAGGGCGGCGATGAGTGGAAATAATGCAGGTGAAGAGCTAAAAACTGCCTTCCAAAGGCAAAGCCCTGTGCTGAAGTCATAAAGTGTGCACATGATTGCTGGGTTGGAGCAGGGAGCCAGCTTTCTGCCAGAGTTGGCATGGGAGCAGAACATTATTTGGATTCAAAAACTATGTTAGAGAAGGACAACAACATTGTCTTAATGACTCATTTTTGTCAGACTGGATTCAAAACTTATACCAACAAATTTGACATTTCATACTGCTCTGCAGAAAGCAAGTAAAATGAGTCCATGTTTTAAAACAGCAGGGAAGCTTCCAGTGCTACAATTAACTGGTAACATATGCCACTGCTGCCAAGAGGATTTTTAATCTCTTTAAACATTAATGTAGCATTTTTGCTTCTGTCGCAATAAGGCAGCCATCTGTGTTTGAACCTGCTGGGAAACTGGGGATATGTTTACAGAGAGAGAAATAGAGAGAGGCAGAGAGGGAGGAAGACATCCATGTTTCTAGACCCAGCATCAAAAATAACAATTCAAACCTTTTAAATAGTATTATTAAGGTGTCATATAGCGGTAGGAAGATTGTTAAAAGGCTCAGACTGCTCAATTTAAAACTGGATGTAAAACTAACCCCCAACCCAGAACACATTCTCCTTATTTAATGTACTTGTTTTCCTGCATGACTGTGAGCAGTTAATAAAGGATTTCATTACAGACTTATTTCCAGGAAAATCCCAGGTCTGTGACATTGAAACAAACCTTTTATATGATATTGAGCAACAGTAAAAAGCTGAGAGTTCTGTAAGTCCTATCAGCATGAGCCTCCAATTCTGCACTGTAGACTCATATTTATGAGATTTTAATTTAATTATTTTTTATTAGGAGCTAATGTCCTCTGAGAACCAGATACAAAAATGCAAGCTCACAGCTACCCTCTACAGACGTATAAAAGGTGATGGATCTTAGAAAATCACCGGCCTTGCTTTCTTTTCCCAGTTTCTGTCTGCACCCCTTGGGATGACAGCAGGGACAGGTCTGGGGAAAGGAAAAGTGAGAGGGATTTGGGGTGAGCTGCACTCAAAACCAGGTCTGGAAAAGCCACAGTCATCGATCTTCCTTGCTTTGGGGAGTGATCCCAAAGCAGCTCCCTGATGAAGGCTCTGGAGCCAATGTACCCCCAACAGCACAGGCAGAGCCCCAGCAGGGCCAGCAAGGTGTGGGACAGACTGTCACAGAAAGAACCAGGTAGTGTGGCAAAAATAACACAAAAATAACCTGGTGCAATCCCCAGCTTGAGGAGGGATCCCTGGGAAAACACCGGCCCTGAAGCGGATCACGGCAGCCTTTATGAATTCACGTGGTTTATATTTTTTAATTTGCTGGGCTAAGTTGTTAAGTGCTGACATCCAGCATCCTTTGATGAAGCTGCAGGTGCTCAGCACATTTTAAAATGTAGCCACACATTTTTGGGCCCATTTGTTTTTCCTGGCTACAGCAATTCAGGTGGGAGGTTTTAAAGAACTTAAGTAGGCTTTTTGCTGCTGGGTTATTGCTGGTTGCTGTGGATATATTGACTAATGGATGGAAAGGGGATACAGGAGTGGTCTATTGTGTTATTAAGGATTGTCAAGCAGGAGATAAAGCCCCTTTTAAATGGATATGTGCATAGGTTAAAATACATCACATGGATCCAGACATTACTGTATAAACCCAGGAGTGATAGCTTTGGTTACAGTTCCTAATTTAGTTTAAATGTAAAATGACCATAAATAACAGTTATTTCTCACACAGACAATTAAGTACCCAATATTTATGAAATACCATGTATCACACAGACCTCTAAAGTTTGAGAAAAATCTTATGCTGTTTTGGGGATTTATTGCATCCGATATATTTCCTATTACATCTCATATATTACCTAATGAAAGAAAACCTATATGAAAAGAATAATTTCCTTTCTCATAATACTTGTTTCAATTTTATCTCTTTTTGTTTCAAACGAGCCCGTCCTTAGCTTTCCTGAACTTGGAACTGGCATGTATTGCCTTATATATTTATTATCTTTATGATGTGTTGAAATCACCCATTAAATGATAAGTGTAATTCTATGACAAACCACTTCAGCTGCCAACAGTTAAGCTTAGACTATAATTGTGAATTGTTTGATTTTGAATCACTAAATATGCACTGAAGTGTTTAAGTTCCCGACGTTTTTTTGCCATTATACTTTGTAAAATATTTTATCACAAACCAATCCTCTTAAAACAGACTAAGGTAATATTATCAGGCAAAAATAATGGCAGTAAGTCTAGTAAGAGAAACTAAAATAAAGACAGCAAAATTCCTGACAATGACAGTATTTATGAGCCACCTGCACAGAAACAGTGGAATTTGTCTAGATTACTCATCATTGTATTTTTAAAACTATTTTGTCCATCTATTTTTTAACACTTGTGATTCCAGAGAGATTTTGGCTTTGAAATAGCAAACCATAATTGCCTTGGATTTTGCTTTCTGCAAAACATTTGAGATAAAAATTCTGCATAAGAACAATTTTTTTTTTTTTTAATTTACTTCATAAACTCTTGAAGAATTCTCACTTTCCACAATCTCTCTGTACAGAAATTTCCTGCATTACAGACAAGTGGCAAAGAAAGGATGCTGGACTTGATCTTGCTCATCCGTATATTCACTTCCTTAAAAGCAAGGACAGAATGATTGAGATATGACCAAAGCTAAATATTTGTATATATTTTTCCACACAGAAACTAAAGGCACTTCAGTTAGCTAAAAAAAACCAAAATGCCTTTACTGGGTATTTAATTCAGTGAGCACCTATGGGTGATAGGTAATAGCAAAAGAATATTAAAGTTTTGTGATGGATCAATTAAGGACTAAAAAATTAACTTAGAGAAAAATATAGATAATAAAAAGCCCAGCATGAAATCTGCTGATAAAATAGTTACTAACACCTCATTCTCTTTAAGAGTGTTCAAGCAAATACCAATATTCACTCAATAGGAAAAAAAACCCAACAGAGAAATAATATTCTGTAATCCGCAGAGGCAGTCCAGAGAGGCTGTTTGTTTAGCAAAGAAATCAATCAGCTTGGCCAGGAATGATTTGTTCCTGTTCATTCAGGTCACTTTTTCCATCTTGTACCTGAAGACGATTTCCACGAGGACACGACTGACGTTGGTTTTTCCAGGCCCAGAATTCTCTATCCCCCTCCTTGCCTTGAGCATGGAATCCCACCTGCGAGTCTTACAGCCTGATACAAACACTAAAACAATTTCTGGTGGCAGGATGAAGAGACCTCTGCCAGTTGCCAAACATACAGCAGTGCAGTAAACTTGCTTAAATTATATTTTTTCTTTTGGATTTTTTCAGCCTTGAGTAAATGGACCTTCCTTGGACTGGAAATGGCAACTGAAACATTAAATAAATCAGCGCGCCAACTTTTTAAAGGCATAAAAATAAATTAAAACTTGAAAATTTGAATTCAACAAGTTCATCATGTTTGCAACTTACAGCGTCAATATATTGAAAGGATTCAAGATATGGTTCCTAGTTCTAATTTTTTGGTCAATGCTGCTTTCAGTAACAAGTGGTTTTGGCTCAAATACGAATTACTGCTCTTCTGAATGGAAGTTGACTACTGCCATCCCTCAGAACAGAATATAAAATCTTTTCTCATGGAGGGCACTTATCAACTGCGACAAATACCACACTCAAAATCCTCTCAAGACCAAAATAAAAGTCCATTTCTTCTGTCCTCAGTTCTCTACCACTCTGGGAGCTCTCCTTACACCCTAATCAAAGTGATTTTCCCCCTCTCACTGGATCAATTTCCTTCCACAATAAAAATCAATTCTCAGTCACTTTGTCTTCCCCAGTCAAAGTCAATTCCCCTCACGCTGACATACATATTCAAATGTCTCCCTGTGTAACAGCAGCACTTAGTGCCTGCACCAGCAGCACAACTCAGCCCACAGCAAGTCTTTATGAATTGATCTGGTTTGTCCACAGGCAAACAAAATTAATCCCCACTCACACTTGAAGGATCAATTTCCTTATCCCAGCTGAATTCTGTTTCCCCACACTGACCATCCCGTCCCTCCGTTCATGACACAAGAACGAGTTTCTGCCCTGCCTTGTGCCCTTCAGAAGCTCTGAACTCCTTCTATCACATCCCTCCCAAGGTTTTATTCCAGCTTTCCCCTTTCTTATTCCTTGTACCAAATTGGTAGCAATCCCAGAATACACATTCCATTCTTCTTTCCCTTTGTTTCACACCTCTGTCTGGGGTTTCTTACACACAATTCCTTCCCAATTCAGCAGTGGTGCAATAAGTTTACTTAAACAGAAGTTGAAACACTTCACTGGCTCAAGGAATTAATTCTGCCCGTACCTTTTATTGTCTTTTATTTTTTAATTTTTTTGCTGGAGTTGCTACTCTTTCCTTACCTCCTGATCTTTTGAGGACTCAATACACAGTTCTCAGAAATGCAGCCCAGTTAAATTGTCACAATTCCATTAACTATCTTCTTCGAACATCTCAGACCCAATCCTTCCCTCTAACCAAGATTTGTGGGATGTATTTTTCTAAAATGCTTTACAGATGGACTCTGAAGAAAACCCACCCACTCATCATATGTCTCTTGTGGGGTCTTTATACCTTTTGGTAGATTTTTGTCCAGACATGTCTGATTATATTTTGAGAATGATTGTGTTACAGCTCAGGAAAAGGGAAAATGAAAACATAAGCAAGTGTTCTAAATAATATCCAACCAGAATTTCACATCTCTCAGCTTTTTGGGCAAGACTTTAGGTTTGGGTGGGTAGATAGATAAGATAAGAAAGTAAATGCAGAAAACAAAGGAGATTAATATTCCAGTCTTGGTGTAAAACTATTAGAGGTTATATTCAGAACATCTAAAATAATTTTCATGGTCTGCCAATGTTTACCTTGTAATTATTTCAATGCATAAAAGCATCACATCTGCAACTGCAGTGCTGGATTGTGTTAGGCTGTTAAAGTAATTTCCTTCGAATTTTTTAGATGAAATTATAATTCTGTGATTGATACTGTCATGCTTTAGTCCCAGTGACTACCACAATATCAGCCTCCTTGTTACATAACATCAGAAGATTTTGCTTTTTCTAACAGAACAAACAAAGAGCATTTTTTCCCCCCTTAAAACAAAATTTACTCTATTTCAGGGGAAAGCAAATTTATTAATTCACGACTGTCTTTACCTTTTGCCTCTACCAGCATTTAAAACTCATAATGTCATTTGTGTGTGCCATTTGGAATGGATTTCTATGCAAAAATAAAATAAAAAAAAATGAGGGGGAAAGTCGTCATAAGTGCAAACAGCAAAACAAACCAGGGATTTTGCTGGCACAGAGCAAGGCATGGCTGAGTGCTTTCCTGGAACCTGGGAGGGCTGCAGTCCCATCCTCTCTGTAAATGCATTAGTACCTATTGTTTTAGCACCAGGTGCACATGTTTGTCTACAAATTATTTTCCTCCTGAAGGCCAAAGAACAAAAGCCAAAAAAACAAAACCCCCCCCTAAATTGGAAAATAACCTCATCCAAGCTTGTTTGCAGGAAGTCCAACACTCTTGGCTTTATCATTCCAAAACCCATGAAGGCAACACAAGAGAGAGTTCCACATGCTTTATATAGAGAAAAAGAATATTTTTTTCCTCAAGAAGACTCAAACACCCTCACTGAGGGATGAAATGTTCAAGTCTAATGATGCCTTTGGTTTCAGTAAGTTTTATCTAATTTAGCAATAAGATAAAAATCTGAATTTTCTTTTATCACTCATTTTATCATAGGTCTTCCCGTACAGCCAGAATAATTAAATCTGTGTGGAATGACTGAAAATGTGCTCAGATGGGGAAGTTGCTCATTTTGGTTTTGCCTTTTCTTTTGTGCTCTCAAAAGACCTGGTTGAGAGACCTCACAGCTGGAGAATATTACTCATGTGGAAAAGAAAAAGATGAATGGAATCTAAACCAACTAAAAATACTTGAAAATTTGTAGAATTTTTTTATGACTATCTCAGTCTTGCCTTTCAGATTAAATAGATCTTTGCAACTCCTTCTGATCACATTCTAATGACAACACATAACACAGTCTGAAGCAATTCTGGAAAACATCACACAGGAAACCCACAGCAGGTCCTTTTGCCCACAGTGATTAATATCAGAAACTGTGGAGAGATCCACTCAGGTATTGCTAGTTTTCTGCAAATCTGCTTTTCCAATTTTGAATTATTTGAAGGAACACAGAATATTCAGATAGATTTCTGACAACTCACAGTGAGTCACCTAAACCCAGGGATTAATTCCCTTCCATTATGACAGCCCAAACAGGAGCTCCACTGCTTTTAGGGAGTGGGTATTTGTTATGATGTTCTCAAATAAAATGTCATTTCAAACTTTCATTTTTAGAGTTCTTTGAAGTTCTGACACAGTTCTGCAACAAACAGCTATGAAGAGATTGAATCTGTTGTACCACGAGAGTTTTGGAAGGGAGGGACTTATCCTGACAAATCAGAACAGAAACTGAATCTACCAAGCCAAGTCCCTCCTATGTAGGGAAGTGTTTAATATGAAGAGGCAATTTTGGTCCTGTGAGAAGTCAAAAAGGATATATAAGACAAAATCCCTTTTTGCTTAAGATCAGACAGGTATGAGCACAACTGGAGGACGACGTGTTCCAGCTGCCAGTGGTATTTTCCACAAGCACAACTCGCTGGTTTCAGTGGTCAACAGAAATACAAAGAAGGTCTTTGAAAGAGGTTTCTCTTTCCTGCTGGGGAGCTGAGGGATGGGGTTGGTGTTCAGGGGTACAGGAACTGGTAAGGCGCATTTCAGCTGCCACTGAAAGCTGGCGCTTGGCTCGGTAATGACAGCTTAGAAGGAGACATCTAGAGAGTCACGGAGGGTTTGTCTGGAGGGCAAGGCTCACCTCTGAGGCACGGACAGAGAGGGAATTGGGTGGACTGGGAGCAGGAAGGTGAGTTTGCTGTTCCGAGAAAACACAAGAAGGCAGGGACGGTCCCCCATGTGTCTTCACCACGGCAAGAAGAGGCTTTGTGAGTGGAATGTTTTCACTTACTTTTTTACCCATCCTGGTTCAGCTTGTCACCAGTTGCTCATCAGACAGGGACATCTATCCTGTGAAGAACTGAGCTCTTTTTCTTACCACGTTGAAGATTTCTGTCGGCAAGTCTCATTCCAGTCTCCAAAAAGCAGTCCTAGAAATGGCTGGGGGTAAAAGAGGTGGATATTTACTCTGCCTGTACTTTGAACTTTCTCTGAGTATGGGGATGAAAGAGACATCAAAAAAAAGCAAGGAAGCAAATGCCCAGGTGCTCTCTTCTTCTATAGGCCCACAAAGGGTTTAAATTAGTAAGTGAATCTTAGCTAGAAATCACAAACATCCCTCTTTGCTTCAATGTGAAACAAGAAAACAGCACTTGGAAATCATTATTGTCTCCCCAAGTAAAATGAATTTGGGGGAAAAAAAAAAAAAAAAAGAGCACAGAGAAAGGTAGCTTCCCAAAATGTCTGATACTTGGAGTTTTTTGGGTGTAGGATAAAGGGCAGCAGTGAAACAGTGGAAACTCTCCTGAAGTCAGGCAGCAGAAAGCGTGAAATCAAATCAGATAATTAAGTGTGTGTGAACTGCTGCTAGCACGAGGATGCAAATTACTCATCTGTGTGTCTGACTTCCCAAATTAATAAGGAATGTTGGGAAGGGGAATCATGAGTCTTGGTGGTGGTGGGATCAGCTCTACATCCCTATGGGAACCCGGGTGGGAGTAGAGGGGAGAGAGGAAAATTTTCTGCTCCTAGAGAGTTTTGTCCCCTCTAAAGCCAGCAGTGGGTGTAACAGGAGCTGAAAGGAAGAACCTGAGCAGCAAGGTGTGATCCCAAAGTTTGATGCAGAAGGAGAAAAATGCTCTTTTCTCCAGTTCCTAAAACCTCACTCCAGAGGAAGACAGCTTTGTGCCAGCTGGGGAAAGCAAAGGAAGGGTAACTCCCAATTCTCCTGCAGAGGTAATTTCTGTTTAATTTAGGAATTAGCTTCTGATGTGTCATCATCTCTATAATGACACAAAACTAAGGAAAATAAATAAAATTTAAGGACTCGCTACATCCTCAATGTGTTTGTGTTTCTGCACAATAATCTGACTCAAATATTTAACCTAGATATAATTCTGGAACAAACTCATCTTTTTTCCTACTTAGGGACTGTAACTGGGCCAATATGTGTTATTTTCAACTGTTTCCAGTGCTACATTTTCCTCTCTAATTATTTGTGTTCAAGTATCATTGTTGGCTTGATTTGCCAGAGCTCAAAATGTGGACATTTCATATTCCATTCCATTCCAATTCAGCACCTTCTCATGAGATATGAAAAAAGTATTCGTAGAAAGCAGTTGTATTTGGATTTAACATTGTTAGAGTTTCCTCTCATGAGGGATATTAAATAATTTCATGCACAACTGCTCAAAATATTTTTTAAACTTCTGTAAACATAAGATTGCCAAAATCTAACATATGTTATGTGGTATTTAATCCTCTGGAGGAACTGAAGGAACAAAACACTTCTGCTAAAGTAATTAATAAGCACCGATACAGATACCTAGAAGCTGTTCCATCAAAATGAATCATATCCTTCTTGAAGTCACACCCAATATTTAAGCAGTCTAAAAATGAAAATTCAATACACAAGAACACCGGCTAAAACAAGTGCTGAAGTCTCATGTATCGAGATCAAATCACTAAAGCTGTGCTACCTTCTGGTGCTCCTGAATCACGAAAAATAGGGAAGTTATTTGTAGAAAATTAGTTTTGCCTGTGAGAAACCTCATTTGGCACAGCACATGAACCCTGTGGGGATTGGCGAATAAGGTTAAAGTGCATGTTAATGAATTACTGAAAGTAAATTAAAAACCAGCAGAGTTCCCTAAATTCACTACCATTTGTAAAGGTATTTTCAGTTACTCCTTACAGACATGACAGATAATTCTTAATTTTTGTTTTTCTGCAATTTAACATATGCAAAATTCTCTGCCAAGTGAATCCCATTGTAACACTTGGTCAGCGTTAAAGTGCTTTACATATTGTGTCCCAATATTTACCAGGCAAAAATAGAAACTCGGGTCATGTGTGGATCTTTTTAATCAACACACAATTCCTCAAGGTGCAGCAAAATTTTGAGTTCCTTCCATCAGGTTAGTGTTGAAGCTGCTGCCTGTGTGTCCTGGGCAGAACTGCAAGAAAATGTTTCTTCTAGTTCAGGGGAAAGCCAGAACAATTAAATTCTCCTCCTTCTCTCAAGGAGGGACAGCACAGAGGAAATAAATTAAAATTCCATGAACAGCAGAAGGCATAATAAGGAGATGCAGTATCCCAATCAATGAGGTATTTCATTGGATTACCATTGTTAGTTCTGAAAATGGAGCTGCTCAATTATTTTACACTGCACTGAATGAACACTTAAAGTAAATAAAAATCAGCAGCTGAGCCTGCATTAGAACCATGGACTCTTCCACAGGTGATGTCACTGGGCTATAAATTCATTATCTTTCTCTTAATATTTTATGCTTTATTCTTGTTTTTACTATTTATCATATGAGAGTTTTACACATAAAGCATATATGCTTTATGTGTACAGCTCTCATATGATAAATAGTAAAGTATATAAAACCTAATATTTGTGGTTTTTTAATTTTTATTATATTTTCAATGTAATTTTTATGATGGGTGTGGATTTTTTTTCTGCTTTTCATTTTAAAGTCATCTTTCCAGTAATGAAATTTCTTTATTGAAATGATAATTCAAAATAATAATTTTAAAAATTGATTCTTGCTTTTGATTTTGACAATTCTGTTAGTACTGAATAGGGAAATCTGCATGGTTTAAGATATTATTAATAAAATATAAGTCCTCAGTAAAATCAGAAAAGAAAGAAATGAAAAATCCTATGTTTCTTCATCTTCACATGATAAAAAATGGAAAGTTACAGTTTTAAATGTCCATGTCGATTTTCATGTAAAGGCATTTTCAGAATAAATGTGGGTTTTGTGGTTGAGTTACAAAAAGTTTCATTCAGTTGTCATTATCTGAATGACAGAAGTGACACAGAAATTGAAACTCCTTTTCCCTTCACAGAAGGCTCCTCCAATTCAGTACTGAAAAAATGAGTTGAATACCAAAACTGTCACTGCCTTTTTCACGTGGGCTTCTGCTGGGCCAACGCGCTGCACACCTTTGCAAAATGGTTAATTAATTTACACTAATGATGCAGCCATTCTCCATTCTCACACAGCTCTCCCCACGACCCCTCCTCTGCACAGATCCATTCCCAAGGATCAAAGTCAACATTCCAGGAGCTGGAGAATCTCTGAGCGCTCCAGGGCAAAATTTACCTCGCTCAATAGAGATATGTACAATTTATTTATTTTTATTCTTGGATGAAGAGGCTCTTCAGTGTCTTTACTACAAAGCAGAATAAAGTGGCCATGAAATTTGGGCTCATCTGTGGATGAGGTGTCGTTAGCCTAAAATCCCTGTGATTAAACAGGCTGAGACAGGAGCAAGCTCAATTACAGAGGTGGAAGAGTTTAAGGACCACATGAAGAAAGAGAAGGGGGAAACCCTGCAGAGCTGAACCCTTTATGTAACAGAATCTTTATAAAACATGTATTTAGCAGATATATTTTCTGCAGACAGGCTCTGCAAAATATGGTTTTGAAGGTTTTAGAGACCAAAACACAGATTTCTATAGATAATAATAAAAAGAATGGGAACTGCCTAGTACAGTTCCCAGTTTAAAGTGGGTCCTTTCAACTACATCACAAAATTTACTTTTTCACTAAATAAAATACACTTTATGGACTTTTTTTTGTTATGTTTTTTTGTTTATTTTTTTCCTTTGGAAACAATCCAGCCCTTCCCCCAAATCAAGACTTTTGGATCCACTCATCAACTTCAACTTGACAAATAATAGAGATCTCAAAGATGCACAATTCAGAAAACACTAAAATATTCATGTAGTGGGCATGAATGGCTTTAAGCTGATGGAAAGCAGGCTTGAATTGGATATTAGGAAGAATGAGATGAGCTTTGAGGTCCCTTCCAACCCAAACTTATGCTGGGATTCTGTCAAAATCAGCAGCCTGAGAGGAAATCACTGATCCCACAGGAGGAAAGTTTGAGAGTCTGACATTTTCTGTTTCAACAAACTGGTATACTTTCCCATTTTACTAGGCATTTTTGGGGCCAGCTGACACCATTTTGTGGGTTGGTGGGTAAAGGAGAAGTGCTGGGCTTGAGGGAAACTCTGGTTCCAGGTCTCCTCCATGAAGGAGCACATTTACAAGAAATGAGGCTCCCTTGTTTCACGAGGTGCCTTTCCAGGTTTTCATCCCACAGCAATTGTTTGTCACAAAGCTGAAATACTTAAAAATCAGGTTCTGAAAGAGGCTGCACTGAGAACTTCACATTTTTCACAGCTCAGCAAACACTGTCATGGAAATGCTCTGATAACATGGTTCACATACTTGTGCTCAAAATGACATTTAGTTGCAGCCCCCCGCCCCAAGTCAGAGATGCAAAAAATTCCAAAGATTTTTCCATGTAAATCCAGAACAATGAAATATTATCTGTTAGCACAAAGCAGAATAAAAAGAATTTACTCCCTTTTTGAAGGTATTTAAGCTCAGTAACTGTCTAAAAGAGCATTTCCCCTTGCTGCTTTTAAGAACCCAAAATTTATTGCAGCATAGTAGGAGTCTTCAAGGTCAAAGGGTAGATAGTCTGCTTGCTGCAATATAATCTGACATGATAAATCTTGTATAAGCAGCCAGCAGTGCTGCCATCATGAATTTGAAGGAGAATAGAAAATTATTTTTACAAAATATTCATTAAACTATATGGCAATTTTCATTTTTTATGTGTTCTGTTTTACTGCTTTGTTTTTCCTTCCTAATAAACAATCTTTACAAAAAGCCCCTTCTCTTTCTTATCTCTCCTTTGACAAACATTATGTCACAGAGCAAAGGCTGCTAATGGAATAGTTTCAGAGAAGGGAGGCAGAGGCTTTCTTTGGGACTATACCATAGAAAAAGCATTTTTCAGAAAGTATAAAAGGAAAAAAATGACATATTCAGGTTTTTTTTGTTTGTTTTGTTATGGAAAAAAACACGTGTATAACATTCCTGAGGATGATGGCAGAGGATCAGAGCCTTCAGCAGCACTTTAATCTGCTGCTCAACTCTATTTGTATTTCACCTGAAGGAAGAAACAATTGAGAGATTGACAAAAAAAAAAAAAAAAGTTACTGAATTTGTTTAGCGCTGAATCCTGCAAGAATGCCAGGCTAGTTGAAAGCTGTAAAACCCAGAAATCTCACAGAGGCACGAAGTGGGAACTCCTGAAAGAGACATGTTTTATAGGACACAAAAGGAGATCCAAAACCAGCCAATGCCACGACTGCATGGTGGGAGTGGGAGGCAATTTCACAGCATGTGAAGTTTTTGGACTTTCAATCCAAATCCTTATGTGCAATGTAGATTAATAAATTACAACAAATATGAATGAAAGCATGGAAAATACCCAGAATCCAGCACATTGTTCAGAACAAAGCAGCTCAGGATCTCTTTCATTTCAAACAGGTTGGGATATAAAGAAGCAGAGTGAATTCCACTGAAAATAGGAGATTTTAGTTGTATTGCCAGAAATGGCTTTCAAGGTGATCTAGAAGAAATGATGGGGTTTTGTCTCCTCTTCTTACATAGATCACAGAGTTATCCCTGAGAGCAGCTGAATTTAATCCATAGCTATGCAAGAGGGAATTACTCATCATCGTCATCACTATAATTATTACTATTATTATTGTTTTTATTACCATAACCTTTCTCTTCTTTTAGGACCTTAAAATTCTTTCTTAGCTTTTCAGAAAGAGCTAAGTTTTGTTTCCCTGTCCTTATTTTCCAGTCTCCATAGCTCCCCTATCTGACACCCTTTAATCTGTTTGCAGTATAATTTAGAAAAATGAAGAGCTGTAAATCTTTCATTAATTCAGAACAGTTGAGGATAAACACACTGGCCATTTACCTATAAAACACAAAAGTGTTTGAACTACTCAAAAGCTGGTAATTTAAACAAACATATGCAACAAATATATTAAATATAATATTTAATTAATAAACTATTACACAAAATCATTGATTCATACACAGATAACAATAAAACATAAAGGCCAACCCTCAATCTAAAAATATTTGCCTTTTGTATTTGAATTATCACCGGCAGTATCAGCATTAAAAAAAGAAAGGCTTGACTTTGATTTGACTCTCTACCTTTATTTTTGGGATGGCAGGAGTGAAGCCTTTATTATCCAAGGGTGCCCAGTTTGCACCTTATTGCCTGCATAACTAACTCAGAACACCTGGGCCACACGGGGTGTGCATTTCACTGCAGCACCAAACCCCAGACTGGGCAAACTCTATCAGGACACCACATGAGGGAAGTCAAAAGCTTTCATTTTTACCCAGGAAACACAGCAGTGGCACTTATTAGCTGAGAAACTATTTCCACTCTTTTTACATGTGGAAGCTTGAAAGCACCAGCATTGTTAGGGACGTATACATGGAAATCAGATGCTGCTTTTTGCCCGGAAAGCAAACAACTATCAGCCCCATCAGATGTTTGTTTTTTCTTTTCTTTTTAATTCCTTGGAACAAAAAGGCCAGCTGGCATTCTTCCCATTTCTATTATTTTCTCAAGATTCAGAGTAAGCGAAACTCACAATTACCACAAATCTAGAGGGCAGTGTCTAATAGATAAATCTACTGGAGCTGATGATTATCATTTAGCTTTTGAGAAGAAACTCTGCTCATACTGCACCCACGATTCAATTTTAAATACGTCACTGGAAAATGGAATGCAGCTCTCCACCCAGCTGTTATTCTTCATTCCACCTTTTCTCTGTGGGTCTGATCACTCTCATTGTCATCACTGTGGGCTGCCATCTACAGCTTTCCATGGCTTTAGTGTCCAGTGGACCAGGAAGAGCTCAACCAAGTCCACCTGACTCACTGAACGAGTGCCTTTGCTAACACCAGGGGCTAACTGGGCACATTAAATACTGCTCTGAGTCACTAAACACAGAACTCTGCAGTAAATGCAAGCTGAGATGCTCCAGGCCAGATTTATTCCTCATAAAAATAGGTGTAATCTTATTTCAAAGTCTGGATGCTCAAAGGGCTGAAGGAACTCTCTATTCCCTACCCTGAAAAGGTGGGTCTTAAAGCTATTCTGGGTCACAGAGGTGCCAAATCCCAACACTTAACATTCCCACCAAAATGTCCATATAAAGAGTTTTGGAATTCATGATGGGAATATCCTGTCGACAGCCAAAGTGGCTGCCATGAAAGAGCTGGTACCTGAGATCACCACAGGCCTCTGCAGACTTCGAGGCTTTGGGGAAGATACTCTTACAATTAGACTAGAAAAGCCTTAGGAAATTAAGATTTTAGTCATAAATGCAGACCAAAAATTCATCCTAATAACACAGGACTCAATAAACACCAGCCCAGCTTTGCTGCTGGTCTGTAGAGCCACCTCTCTACTGCAGATCTGTTGTGGACGTTGGGCTGCCTTGAAGTGCAATACAGATAATTTGTTTGTTATACCACTAATGAGAGAAATCCACTAAAAATGTACTTTTTTCACCCTACAAAAGAGTAATAATAATATTAATATAAGATTTCCCAAAACTAGAGCTCTGTACGTAAAAATTGAAATACATGTCAGCTCACACAAAACCAAAGATGCACAGGAGGAATTTGCATTTACATTCCTTCACATGAAGTAACTAAAAGCAAATCTGGAAGCTCTTAACATAAAAATGCGCTGCTGCAAATTTTCAGCTTCAAAATTTTTTGGTTAATTATTGACCAAATCAGATTTTTTTTCTTAATTATTGACCTTCAGTAACTATTTTTCAAAGAAGTCAACTGGTTTACAGAGTGACCACAGTAAGTGGATTGGAAATATCAAGAGTCTTTGTTCAAAGCAGCACAAATCCTGACGAAAAAGCACTTTGTTGGTCATTACTGCAAAATTCTGTTTTACAATTGAAACCTGTGCATGTTCACCTGGGAAGCATTTTTAATACAGGAGCGTTTTAAACGTTAACACCTCCATAATAGCCAACAGAATGTGCCTAATAAAGGCTGATTTACACTGTATTTGATTAAACTGTATCTCCATCTGCAGAAGGTAAATGGATTCTTAAATTACTCAGGATAATTACAGCCCACAAACCTTGCAGACCTCTTGCATCAGCTCCTGTGCAAAGGGTGGGGTGGCAGCTCCTGAGTCGTGCAAGGGATGCTGCCACGTCCTGACTATGGAATTACACCCAGGGAATCAGCTCATCCCGAAGCTTGCCTCCTTCCAGAGACACCCCAAGGAGCTCAGCAGGAGCCCTGTGCTGGTGCTGACACTCTGCAAAGACAACCCCTCTTACTGTGACCACTGAACCTCCCTTGGAAAAGGAAACTGGAAAAATTAGTAACAGAAAAACAGAATTTGTAACAGAAGGATGTCACCGAGACACACAAAGCAATCGCACGCAGACAAGAGATTTTCGCAGAGGTTCTTCCGATCCAGCTCCCAGCTGAGAGAGCCGAGAGAAGAGAGCCCCTTTGTTTATTTCTTACTTTTTATACATTTGTGGGTCTAGCAGAAGATTGGCTTTTTGGGGTTTCTACCCCTCAGCCTCAGTGGCCAGATGAATTGTCAGTTACAATTGTTTTCAGGTTAGAAACATGCAAACAAAGGACAGAGAATGAAAAACAAAGGATTTGTTTATGTTACATCTGTGGGAAAGGTACAAAACTGCTCTTAATATTGTACAATAACTAAAAGATCTGACTCCATTTATAAAAATCAAAAGGCTAATAAAGAAACTCAGAAAAACCAGGGTAACAGAAGGATTTGTGCGGTTTGGGTTTATTTTCCCCATTAAATGGCTGCTGAGCAGCTCCAGCAAACCTGAGCTGACATTTCAGCTGGCAAATATTTTGAACTCAAACAAGGTTATTTAAAGTAATTTTACCTGAACTTCAAGGAAGGTTTTAGCAGATAGAAGAGTAATTATGGATGATTAGATAATTACTGAATTATTGAATAATTATTGAAAAAAAAGCAAGCTTATTTAAAATGGTCACAGCATCCTAAACTCAATATTTCTGTATTAATGATCTACAGAAGCCTTTTTGCAGACGGTCTCAGACTAACGTATAGATTTTTTTTTTTTGATATCACAGTTTTCAACTCCAGTTAAAACAAAGAAGGCAGGAAGAGATTTGAGGATTTTTGAGTCCAATCTGCATGCTGTAGTCATTCTTCCAGAAAATACAAAGTGGGGAAAAAAAGGGGCTGTAAAATGTTTTCTTTTTTGATGAGAGAAAATTGTCCAGTTTCCAATTTTGTTGTTGACTTTGCTGATAAGAAATCAGTTAATGAAACCTTTGATGATAATTAATATAACAGCAAAAAAAGAGTGATTTATTGTCTTTTAATTTAATGCCAAATTTTACCCTTTTTGCTGGTAATTTATAAAAAGTCTGTTTCCCTTGAAAAGTCCCTAGGCAATAGTTTTAAAGTCTACAGAAAGCAGAGAGAATCAAAGGAAAAGATTTGGCAGGACACTTTTATATATATATATTTTTATATATATATATATATATATATATATATATATAAAAGAAGAAGACGTTTAAGCCAAAAGATCCGGACAATAAATATCAATCAAACCCTTACTAGTTTTCAAATTGCACTGTGAGAAAACGGAGAGTGTTTCAGTGGTTTTTATGCCTGACTCCACAGCTTCTACAACTCTACCACCAACTTTGGAATATTTGGTTCCATATCCCCTCTGAAACACACCTGGGTATTTATTCCTGGTTTAAAGAATACAGGAAATCTGAAGGTTTCTGCCATATAGGTAAAAAATATAAGGAACTTGAAAAATATTGAACGAGTTGGAAGTTTGTCAGTTTGTGTTAAGGATGTAGAATGACTGAATTCTTCTGTAGTGTTATCACTTGTGTGATATTCACCCAAGAAATGAGTGAATAACTAACACAGAACAAAGAATTAACAACACAAAACATAATCTGGTGTATAAGAATTTATAACTCTTTTTTTTTTCCCTCCTGGCCTGGCATTCTAGCATTATTGAGGAATCCAGTAACCATAAAACAAAACAAAAGAAGAAAACCAAAAAACCCCCGCAAGCCAAACAAAAAAAAAAAACAAACCAAAAAAACACCAAACCCCAAACACAACAACCCCCCCCCAAAAAACCCCCAAAACCAAAACAAAACACACATACACACACACACACACACACAAAACCAACCCAAAAAAACCCTGAAAACCCACAAACAAACAAACAAAAAATCAACACACAAAAAACCCAAAAAAACCCAAACAAAAAAACCCCCCCAAACCAAAAAACAAACAAAAAAACCCCACCACCACCACCACCGCCCCCCCCCTCCCCCAACAACTCAAATTTCATCAGTTTTTATGCTGGAATAGATACATTTTATTCCTTAGAACTGAATAAAGCGTGGTCTGACGATGGGAAATGAAATTAAGATTTGACGTAACCTCACTGCAGTGTCCAGTGTGATCCTGCGCCTGTCCCTCAGCTGAGCTGCCACTGAAGGGAGTCTCTGAGGTTTAGTTGAAATATGACTCAAGGGACAACCAAAGCTGCCTGAGAATCTTCAGTGTTCTGAAATTACACATATTTTCCCCGTGTGTTTCGTTAACTTGGAGCATGATGTTATCACCTAATAGTTCTCATAGGATGCATATTATTTAATAAAAAAGCCCTGTGAGTTACTAGGACAGCTAGAGCATAATACAAGTGTTTTTCTAACACTGAGGCCCATTAAAGGAGAAACACAGTGCTCAGGTCACGTATGTGCTATTGTAAACTTTGGATTTTGCTCTGACAGATGGGATGGCTGAATTACAATAGAATCAGATCCGTGAAAGGGAAACTGCAATTCCTTCTTCAGGCCGTGTTTTATCTGTCACAGTAATTGATGCTGGGACTTTGGACAACGAACAACCCTTTAGCCTGTAGAATTATTTTGGTCTGTGCTGGACACTGCTCTTCACTGCTGTGCAATGCCTGACTGTGATCACAGGATCATTTCACCCAGTCCTGAGTTCCCTCTCCAAACAGAAACTATTAATTTCAAACACACAAAACTTTCCTACACTATTTTGCTATTTTTGAAGTCCTTTTAATGGCAAGCATTCAACAGCCCCACCCTCCCTGAGAATTCAATGGATATTCCAACTTTCTTCTAAGCTCAGAATTACAAACTGCTGCTGATCAAATAAATCAGCCTGCTCTGGCAATGAAAGAGGCAATTCAGCACCTCTGAAAGCTCTGTGTGCAGAGCACTGACGCTCAGAGGATGGCCTGATGTGCTTCATTCGAATACCAAATTATTTCATTAAAAACCAGCAAGTTTTTATGAACAGGCAACAGAGGGTGATAGAGCAAACAAGAATTAAGTCACTGTTAACTCTGTATGTATTGAACCCTTAAATATACTTCTCAATTCAAATATAATTATCAGCACCTATTCAAGCCAAGAGAGTCAGGGGCATAAGGGTATCCTTTGCTAATGCCAACACAGATTATAGAAAACTACTGTGAAAACTCAGTCACATGGCTGAAAAAGGGCCCAAGGGCACAATGGTTTTCCAAGATATGAGAAAAATGTGGTGGCTGGTCAAACCTAGCTCAGAAAAATCAAAGCACAGAGACACAGAACTAGGAAAACTAGGCTGGGAAGTGCTCCATTAATCTGGATATATTAGTTTTATCAAAAAAATTGAGACAAAAGCAGAAACAAAAACAAAGGCAGAATTGCAACCTTGTCCATCCTGATCAAAATTACTGTTTTCTTTTGAAGGTTTTTAAATTGCTTTAAAGTTATTAATTTTATAAGTTTGAAACCAGCGCCTGCACTATTTTGTTTATGACACGAAGAATGAAGGCAAGCAGCTTTCTACTCTGGTGAGTGCTATATTGCAGAATTTACTTTTTAGTGCAGTCTACACTTCTTGCTAGCTATTTTAGTATGAGTGACAAAGGTGATCAAATAGATTATTACGCTAACCAACTATGAAAGAGCAACATATCTTTGTATTAAAATCAACAATAAGTTGTTTTATCAGATCAGAATTAAAGGTAGATACAATTAAAATTGGAAGGTCAGAATTATCAATGATAAATGAAAATATTCTAATGCAATAAATTCTGAAAATCCAGTGATAGCACAGAGAAAAATTAATGCAATGGCTCTGAAACAGCTGAAAGGAAAAGGGATTCTCCCAGGTGATTCAGCAAGGATTTGGGATCTTAAGGATTTGGCATCTCAAGGATTTGCGATCTCAAGGCTTTCCGCTTTGCCTGAGCTATACTTTAGGATATAAGAGTGCAGGAATTAATATTGAGGTGTTAAAATTGTGCCTATTCTCGATCAAATCCTGGGCTACCCATTCATTAAACAATGTGCAGATGTTGCATCCCCAAGATCTCTGTTGCCTTGATCATGCGTTCCGGTTTTACAGAACTGGGGCATTCACCAGGATTTTCCATTTAATATAAAAAAAAGCACATTTCAGACCTGAAAATGGAATCACAAAAATAAAATGCAGCTTTTTTTCCAGCAGAGCTATTCTAAAACCCAAACGTAGACCCCGAGTTGGAGCCTGTCCCTACAACAGGAGAGGTTCCAAGAGGACTTTGGGGTCCCCTGCAGCAGCAGGGGCTGACAGACAATGTCTCTGAGGGGGTGACACCTCGGAATAAGTCTGAATAACTCAATCTGAAAGTTGAGCTAACAGACTTTTGGACAGTAGTAAATCACTGTCAAACAATGAGAGACACGTTGATGGTTATAACTCTTTTCTCTGTTGACACATCAATCTGTCTGTCATTCAGTGCAGAACAGAATCCATTACATTAATATGTTTCCACAGGCAAATTGAGAAATTGTGATTTTAATCTAATCAGGGTGGTTATTTTTTGCAAATAGCAATTTTAGCTTGTTTAAAGTTCTTCTTAGAATAAATTAAATTTTAGTTGAAGGAATGAAACATTTAGAGCTGAAAACAACTAAATATTAGCGCAGCTAAATTACTTCAAATTTTTTTTTTGTGATAATGTTTCTGGAGAAGGTAATGCTGTATAAAACAGAAATGAAGATGCTACATATTATCTTCCTCAAAACTAGAATATTTTAATTCATGGACGTACAGATGCACCAGATATTTCAGGTATATTAAAAATTCACAGGGGTTTTTCCCCTCACCTTCCCCAAGCAGCATTAGCTGATACACGTAGTTTCAGCCAGAATATTCCAATGCTCCATCAAAGAAGTAAATAACCTCTTAAAAAAGCACAATTGTATCAAATTCATGGCATTGCCCCTGCAGGCCCAGATGGAGCTGAAGTCGTGGAAGGCTGAGAGACTGGCTCCCTGAATCCATTTCTAACACCAAACTCCATAGAAACTCTGGGGTTTTTTGACTTCATGCCTGCATTTCTGGAGGAACTGGATTCAGCCAACCAGCAGAACTTGTGATGAATCTGAGCTAGAGCTGTGAGAATTCAAGCTTTTGCCTCTCAGAAAAGAGTGAAGTGTTCCATGATATTTCATGTTTAAAGTGAGGGTTTCTTCTGGTACCAAATCAAACCTGAACCAACTGACTGAGGTTCTTTTTTCCTCTGAAGTTTTATTCATGATCTTTGTATTTTCAGCCTAACACTGCCCTTTGAAGATCATTTCAGTGCCCAGTCGAGTGTAATTCGTTTCCTTTGTGGTCCAGAAATACAAAAATACTCTTCCCTTATTCAGTCCACGCGGCTAGAGCTTCAAAGGTATCTTAATGAGACTACTAAATTTTTTTTTTTCCAGGTTTTTGAATATTTTCGTTAATGACAAGGAAAAACATGGACATTCACAAACCAGCAAGAGCATCCTGGGCTAAAAGAGCCTTTTTTTTTTTTTTTTTCCCCAACAGATGGATCACGCAGGTAACCTTTGCCATTCCTCTGCACTTTACATGAGTCTAGGGAAGATGACATTAAATTATACAATGTCAGGTATGTAGAAATGATAATTTCCTGCTGGTAGAATTCTTCAGGCAGCTTCTCTGAAAGTTTACTTATCTTAAGGAAAGCAAATCATATTTCTCTGTATGTCAACGTTATGTTGACCCCTGTGTTCACATTTTTAACACTTGAGGAAGACCGTGGTGACGATATCTGATGAATGCTTATAGAATAAAACCAACAAAAATCTGGCTTGCTTATTATTGGTTGTGAAAATTGTCATGATATCATAAAGCTCATGAAATCAGGACAGTTGCTTATGAGTTCTAGCAGATGGAAAAATGTAAACTCCAAGGCTCCAACAGGACACATGATTTAAATTTGTCTATAGTCCGTGTAATTGTAACTCCTTTGCCTCCACGTATCTTTTTATCTTTGTGTAAATAACTTTGCATTTTGCCCTGTTGTGTACATTTGGGCTCGTACCAGGTATATTTCAGATGACAACTCAGTACCAAATGCTTGACATTAATGTTCAGGCACTATTCCTTCCATGGTAGGCAATTATGAGAGAATACTTGTTTTTTTTTCCTCTGTTAACCTGGAGGTGACCTGCCACTGGAATGCAGTTTCCTCTTTTATCATTGTTACTCTGTAAAAACACTAATTAGCACCATGCCATGCAACATTGAGAAAAACCCCAAACAAACAAAAAAATCACTCAAAGACTTGTAATCCCGCTGTTACTTGGATAATGAAGAGAGGAATTTTCCCTTTATGGCTCAGGGGTGGACACAAACATGACAAATAATGGGACAAAAATGCCAAGGAAAACTAGTAGGATCTTTGGGACAGGTGGCAGAGGCACGGGATGAGCGCAGCCCTCCTGCCACACTGCTGCAGAAATTTGTCTGCAAACACACACTTTGGACAAGAAGCGTAACAGAAAGTTTTAGGAACTCCTGAAATTGTTTCAGTCCACGCTTGAAGCATTTTAAAAATTCATGACATTGGTTTGAGCTGAATTATTGTTATTTCACTGCACTGGTGCTGACAAACAGAAGCCATCAGTGAGTGAGGGCTGGTTCCAGCTGGGAATCCATGGGAACACAGCCAGCCAGGGGCATTTAAGGAAACAACACGGCACCATAAATCAACAGGGCAGGACAGGAGCTCAGCTCACCAGCAGCTGCTCCCTTGAGGAGCCCTGAGGAGTCAACACTGAGAGACTCCACGGTACACACGTCCTGTGGGATGCGCGGATTTCGGACCCTGGATGTTCTCTGTGAGGGATGCTGGGGGGAAACGAGGACTGCCCTTCAAAGGGAACCACCAAAATCCACTGACAATGACACACTGAGCTCAGCTGCCATGTAATTCCAGAAATTCATAGCTTTCTTAGCATGGCTAAAACAGAGTTGTTAGAGGGAGCAGAAATACAAATCCATACAACAATTGCAAAACCCAGATAGTTGTTTCTTTTTGCAGTGTTTCCTAGCCACTGTTTGGGAATTTCCAGTTCCTTGCAGGCTTAAAGAAATCTCAAGAGAAGCGTAAAATTATTGAATTAGTTTTAGATGTGCTAAGCCTTTTAGCTCGCATTAAATCAATGGCAAATGAGGTACATCACTTCTCTAAAAGGAAGATTACTCATTCAGGATCAAAACACAACTTTAAAATATGTGGCATATGGATTTTTAAAATTTAAAATGTATTAGTAATTAATATTTTGGTCAATTCAAAGGTATTTTAATGGGGACTTTCATGAGATAAAAAACTCCACATGACATTTTAAGAAGAATATTTCTGGAAAAGATTACAGTAATTGCACGTGTATAATATTCAGATTTGTTTTTGCAAATATACAAACTACCACAGAAACCTCAAATAAATTCAATTCATATAATTCTTCCCATTGGGAGAGAGAGAAATGGACTTTGTGTCATTTATTCTTCCGTTCTATTTGTGTTATCTTCTGTTTCAGCTTAAACTTGTTTCAGACCACTCTCATTTAGTGAAACAAGACAAATCTGAGTGTTTCAGTTTTGCAGATATGATTTAGCATTCAAAAAAGCACCTTTACAAACCAACTCATTCTGCTGCATTTTTTAACTTTTGTAAACAGATTGCAGAGAAGGAGCCAATGCAGATCTGGACATCTTGTATGTCATCAGGCACAGCTTTTGAGTTTTTTATTGCATAAGGGATGGATTTCTGACAACACATTTTAAAAATTGCTTCTTATCCAAAAAACGACAGGCAAGAAAATTACTCATGAAGAATAATCTTTGTTCACTGAGAGCAGTCCCCCCCACGTTCTCTGCAATGGCCGAGTGCCGTGGCTGCACATGGAACACCACACAGATCCCAGGGAACAAAATCTCCCCAAAACTCCTGCCACAGTGGGTTTCCACAGCAGTTTGTGGTTCCACTCCAGCCCCTGGAGAAGGAGCAGAGACATCTGAGCTTTCCATAACCAGAGGTCTCCTGGCCTGGAGAAGGAGCAGAGACATCTGAGCTTTCCATAACCAGAGGTCTGTAACCACCAGATCTGTCAGTATAAGAATAAAGTCAGAATTTTGGACACCTTTCACCCGACAGTGCACTAAACCCCACACATTTCATTGATTTTTTTTCAAGAGTTGTTATTACAGTTGTGTGGATTATGATAGTTACAGAGGATTTTAAAAGTCTGTTAGATTTTTCAACATAATTAATTAAAGAAAATAATAATTAATAAGAGGGAAAATGTCTTTATAAATGGTGAGGTTGTCTAAGGAGCTGGAAGTGTTTGGTGGAAGAAAATGTTCGATGTTCACCTTGACAAAGGATGAGCAGAATATTTCAAGGTTTAGTCCCAAGGCATATGAAATACATCACATTTGTAATGTATTAAAAACTTGTATTTTCTAGCCATTCTAATATTTTTGTAAGAAAAAGAAAATTCCACTCATAGACTTTGCACAATTCTAAATCAATGCCATCAACTGTATTAAACTTCTCAGGAGGCAGATCCAACATAGCTGAAAATGTGTAATGAAGAAATAAATATTATTATGGAAAGATGGGGGAGAAAGGTGAAACTTATACTGCTGACAAGTGAACGCCATTTCATTAAAAAATCTGCTTTTATCTGTAATAATAGTCTGAGAAAGATGATGCAAAAAATTTTAGAAGCATTTAATAGTTCTTACCTGATGAAATTTGAAAAGACTAGAAAGTCTAATTCAAACAGCCATGAAATAAAAAGATACACCACGGAAAACTCACACTCACTACTGGCATGTGTAGAATATCCAAAATTCCTCCCTCTGTGTTCAGGAGCTCATCTGGAGAAAATCCAAACACGAGATGGTTCCTCTCCAATGGGTTGGTGATCTTGCCTGATATCCCTGCTCCCTTGTCCTGGATTTCCTGAACAGAATACCTGTCCCGTCTCTTTCTTCCACAACAATATATCACACAAACCCTGCAGCACTTCAGGTTCTCTGTAAAAGAGACAATTTTGGGGAACAACGCCCGATTATATGTATTCTGCAATCCTGCAGGGAATCTACAGTCACTGTGAAAGTGTCACTTTTCCCCAGCCTCCATCCACGGTCCCACACACTCGGCAACCCTCTCCTCTGGCAGCTTTCCTTCCTTCCCAGAACAGAAACCACTCATACATTTTACTCCTTTTCTCGAAATACTGCTCATACTACTAATTACAACCCCACCAGTACTTTTTTTAGTTTGCAAACTTGCTGCTCTTCTCCAGCAGAGAACAGAATTTTGACTCCACCTTACCCATTTGCCTTTCAACCTTCACATGGCCTTTAATCCATCTAACAAATTAATTCATATCTGATGGTCACAGGCCTATTTCTGGCCAAACCAGAAGTTTTTTTTCCTGTTCCAATCTTCTGTAAATTCTTTCTCTTGCCTGTTGTCTGTTCCCTTCAGATCATCCTGCACAACTCTTACAAATTTGTTCTTTGCATTACATGACATTATTTCAAGTATAGAGAGTGAGTCAAAATTTTTCTCATTAAAAAATAAACGTAATATTTGAAATACAGTTAAATAGCAACCATCTAAACAGAACTTGAGCCATACAGTGAATAAAAAAACCACAGTCTGAATTCATGCACAGTATCTGTTACATCTCTGCCAAACAAAAGAATGAGTTGAGCGCAAAATGAACCTCTTGTTTTCCCACAAATGCTACTTAGCTTTAGCTCATAACATTAGCTGAGAAGATGAAAACTCAGTTTTCCCAGCCCAATGGGAATAGTGGAAAATAACACACACAAAAAAATAGTAAAACCAGCCTTGTTTTCCTCAAAAGAATCTAACGCTGTGTCAACGTCCCCTTCAAGTGATTGATGAAGTAATATGGAACTACACCAAAATAGGGGCTGGCTATCATTGTGGAAAACAAACACACTGGAGTCAACCAAGGAAACAACTGCACAGATAAAAACCCCGAACCACTGACAAGGCAGGAGCACGTTACAGTACAGAAAAGTGTGGAGAACTGCAGAGATAGCAGCGGGGTTCCATTAGCTGCCTGGCTACTCAGGGACAAAGTGCTGACAGGGCCAGGTAATGCATGGGAAAAGGCTGAAATTCCAGGCCTTCCCTTCCCTGATTGTCTGGTTGATGAGGATGAACCAGGGACACATCTCAGGCCGTGGCTTTTGCTCAGTGCAGATGAACCAAGGGAAAGAGGGTGGGAGAAGGGCCTTGGCTACAGAATATATGGGGAAATGCGTGGTGTCCCAGAAAACTCCATCCCACACATAGACCCTGCTCCTGAGGCACCTTGGAAGTGTCACCAGGGGTGGAGGTGTGAGCTCCAGCAGGGTTCCTCGGCAGGAGGAGTTTTCAGTGGAGTAGCCCTCAGGAGAAGTGTGGACCCCAAAAAGTTTTCAATATTTTTAGAGAAACTAAAAGTAACTCCTGAAGTTTGGAATAAAGACCTGATCTCTTACAAAAAGTTCTACTGAATCTTCAGCTGGGTTTGTAAGAATGTGCATTCTAACTTTTGTGGCTTGTTTATTAAATGGATGACTTCGGTTCAGCACTCCAAAAGCTGGGGAAATGCATGCATGAATTCTTAAAAGGTGCTGCTAGACACAGCTGCATTTGTCAGAGCCTGGACAAGCATGAGCACACCTGGACAATGGTTACAGCTAGAGAGGGCAAGGGCTGATTTAGTAATCATGGAGACTCCTCTGTTCATGGAAAGCATCCATAAAATTTAATATATGTCCCTAATTCCGTATGGTGCCATGTTAATATTTCACTTCTGCCTGGTCACAAGAGTTTTTGAGCGCCTCCCTGAATAACTCCATGGTTTGCATTTGCCTAAGTTCCGAAATGAGTGTGCAGTACCACGGGACTATGAATCTCCCCAGAGTACTCCAACGTCCTCGAAAGATTTTGTTACTGGAGAGAAGAAATTTAACCTGGAAGGAGTAAGGTCTGTAAAGAGCACAACAGAACCATAAACTCAGAGAAGTACCTGGAAGAGAAAGGGAACAGTCTGCTAACTGTATTTTAGGAGAACTTACGAAGCCAAGCAGATAAAATCAGAAGGAGGAACTGTTTTGAACAAAGGCAGAGGAGATAGCAGCTGTGAGGGGCTGACAGAGAGAAGGATCTTGTGCTGAGGCCCCAGGTTGTCAGACTCCCAAGTTAGCTTAAAGGTCACCTCTGAAAGATAGCATTTCAAAGGGCAAATATTACAAGGTTGCCCTCTCTGCTCCTACAGCTGAATTAGGCCTCCAAGAGATCGACTTTGAAGGATGGCACTCCAGAGTTCTGCCTCTTCTCTCCCATCATTTGTCTCTGTTATAAGACAACACTTTATATATTTACTTCAAGATCAGCAATGCAAAGAGCAAGATTACATACAACGATAAAGAACATGTGCATTTATCATGATAACTATCTACTACAGAATACCAGAGCAAGAAAATTAGGTTGGGTGAGGCTTTTTTTTTTTTTTTTTGTGAGACGCTGGTAGAATCACTAAAATGGACCAAGACAGGGAGATGTTTTTGTTTATAAAGGAAATAAAACACAGATTGGCCTGCAAACTCTTAGAAAGATCAGTGTCAGCTTTTGCAACTGAAGGAATTACTACAAAAAGTGTTTATATTTGTAGGAAGAAGCTTGTTGAGAATTGGTTGATATAAAGCAATGGAATGGGATGAGAAAGTTCAGAACCTTAAAAAAAGAAAAGAAAGAAACCCAGCAAGTAAAATCTGTTGATTTTAAGCAGGTAGATCAAATGATGAGCACTCAAAATGTGAAATCCTTGCTGGTGTCACAGAGAGGAGCACACAGAAAACAGGCCAGAGGGGATACATGCAATAACATGGGATTACTCTCAGGAGGACACAGTGGCAAAGTAGCAAGAAACATTGAAATTATTAGAGCAAAAAAGAAGTTGTGCTGTGAGCAGGTCAGCAGTGGGAAAACCGTGGCTCAGTATTTCCATACTCAATGGCGTCACCAACAAATGAAAATTCTGGGCTAAAGCCTTCAGGCATGTGCACCCACCTTCCCTCCATGGCCAGGCAGGGATGGGACTGTCACAAACATAAACAAGAAAGGGGTAAAATCTCAGCCTAGAAATAGGGAAATAACAAAAACAAGCACTGACCAAAACAGACCCTTTCCAACTAGCAGGAGCTGATCATCTGCCAGCTGCACAGGATCTCAGGGCAAGTACCAGTGTCTTAGAGGACAGAGAAAGGACAAAGTGCTGCAAAACTGACAATATCAATCACTTATATTGACTAGAAATGAACAGGAAAAGGGAACTGGAGCTGGGAATCGGAGTCTAATGACTTAAAAATGAAGAAATAAAGTAAATGTAGGAAAAGGCTTTGACTTGAGAGACTTGAAGATAGCTCTTGGGTTTCTAAAGAAGAGTCTTCAAAAAAAGAAACTTTACCTTAGGAAAAGGAAAATGCTTTAGCTGAGCACTGGAGACAAAAAATTTACAGGATGTGTCAGGGACCTCAGAGGGAGCCATTCCATGTGGGAAAAAGCTTTCACTGTACCATGAGACAAGCTCCTAATTTAAAATTAAGGTAATTCTAAAAGTTCTTCAGCATAAATTTAAGTACATTTTTTGCATTGCAAAGTGACAAAATTGAGGGACATATAGTTATCAGAAAATTGGACACTTAGTCCAGAACATCTTTCTAATTGTAAAGTTTCTATTTGACATAGATATAATTCCAAAAAAATTTCAATTTAATATTTCAACTACTGTAAGAGAAGGCTGGGGAAAGATGCTGGTCCAGCACAGTGTTTTATGGTAAGCAAATCAAGAGGATTTGGTAAATTATCAGATCAAGAGATATCCTCATCTAAGGCAAAACCCTTCCCTACTCCACATTTCCTATGAATCTCCTGGCGGGTATTTCTTCTTTTCACACCTTGATCACAATTTCCATTCAGCACCTTGGAAAATTCTTATAAGTCTAAGAAAAATACCTTGTGCTTAAACAACTCCTGCCTTGCACTAATTTTATGACTTTATATTCGCCATCTTTCTAGACTCTCCAGAGTGTGCTTAGTCTGCAAAAGTATCATGGAAAATTTTTAATTCTCTTGAAATACCTGGCACTGAGCAACGAAAGGTGAAAGAAATTTAATTTTGTGGAATATCATTTGGCTTTGATACAATTTACTCTACATTGTACACTAACTCCCAAATTGAAAATCACTTTTTTATCCAAGACCCCTTCTTCAAAAAAAATTAAGCTGGTGACAAGAAACCCTCTTTCTGTGTTTTCTCACAGGTGCAGTCATTGACCCCTGAATATTTGTCCTTCCGTTAAAGGATATAAACAGCTTTGTTGTTAACTCTCAGAGTTTCTGACCTTGTTGCTTCTGTGAAATAATACTGTGAGAGTGGAATTTTCTTCCAAATGAAATGTTTACTCTATAAAGCTGTAACTGCTCTATTGCATTATATTTTTATGTTTATTGTTATGAAATGGTGTTATTTGTAAGTATAATTCTGTAATAAAAACAAAACAGAGATTGATGCTGAAAGAGAATGAAATTTCAGAACATGCTATAAAACTAATCTAATACTGGAAAATCATAAAAAAGTACAATTACTCTATTTACAGGTGAAAAGGAAAAAACAATTGCATACATAAAAATAAAAGCTTTATTTTTATAGCAAGAACCTTATAAACATGGAACTGAAAGCAAAATCCTCTTACAAACAAAAGGGTTAATCTTAATTGTGCATCAGTTTTGACTATAACAGGAACATTATTTTAATGCTGTAAAACCTGATTTTTTTACTCAAAAGTACCTTTGCATGATGAATGTGGCTGTTGCAGAAGTTGCCTGAGTCTTTACACATAAATCACACTGCAGTCAACCTCCTTTTGCTTTGCAGAGCTGATGTTCAGTCACAGTATTCTCTTTGGTGCCATTCTGGAAGTACCAATTCGTACTGATGAAAGATGCAGATTTTAAAATCCACCCACTAAATATATGTACAGCCCTCAAAAATATATCAAAGGATGGGGCAAAAAGATAATGTGGGATGGGGCCAGATGGAGCCACAGAATTACATGGGATGGGTGGAAGGGACAAGGATAATTTCTGTCTGATTACTCCTGGTTTATCCTAGAAAACCTCTAACACATCTGCAAAACTCCTGGGGTGGAGATTACCTGGGGAGCAGGCAAGCGTGTAAAAAGACAGTCCACAAGAACCATTAATACTGGCTGTTCTAGAAATATTTTCAGTGTTGAGTGGAATGGGTTGAAATGTCCTCCTTGTTAGAGTAGCTACTTTGAGGGAGTTTCAGGATGTTTGGTCGCAGTTTAGTAGGCAACAGTGAAAACAACCCGTGATTTTGTACCACTGCCATAAAGGATGAGGAAGATGCCTCCACGTGACACAGTATTCATAATCAAGGGAAGAGAAATTTGGAAAGCACAGTGGTATGTTGGTGCAAAAGTGACTTCCAAGCCTCATCTCTTCTCACTGGAGTGCTTTTTTATGGCATAAAGAAAAGATACGAAATCATTTTACCTCAAATTTACCCTCAACACGCCTATAAAACTAGAAGTAAAAAACCAAAAAATTCTTGGCAGAATTTCCTGATTTTTCTGTACCAACATCTGAAATATCCATCAAGCACTGATTTTTACAACAAAAGCACTGTTGGTATAGCCAAAGAATTTATTTGTAAGGGAAGATCATGTCCACCAAAATCAGACACTACATTCTCCTTTTGGAATTTAATGTGCAAGAAGATAAGGAGGAACCATATTAATCCAAAGCAAAATGGAAAAAGGTGGTGGAAAGAGCTACTTCCTGAGCTATAGTAATTAAAACCTTGACATATCTATGAAAGAAGGGCTTGGATAATCTTTATTATACTGTAAGCAAGGCAAATGGCAGATTGATATCCCTTGGCACAGGAATACGCTACTAAATATTTGAAGACAAGCTGTGACTTCAAATATCACATCTAACTGCAACTTTAATTTTTTTTATTTTTTTTTTTTTTCAGAAAAAGCAACTCATGCTGAGGAAGATATGGCTTATTTGAAACTTATTTACTGTCATAACAGATGGTGAAGACTAGAGAGAATATAAATGAAAAATATGGGGGCCCAATAAATGTCAAGGCTCCCAACTTGGTTTGTAAAATTAAAAGAAAAAAAAAAGAAGAAATCAGCTATATCTATGCAAGATACAAAAACTTAACAGAATAGATCAGCTTTTTAACATCTTGGAAATAACCATTTTTCTGCCCACACAACGTGAGATCAAAAATTGCATTGATTTTACAGTCACTGCCATCTTGAAAAAGTTATACAGCATGATCTATGCAGAGTTACCATTATTCAAAGCTCCCTGTCAGGTTTTCACCACCAAAATCCTGGTGGATTATGACAATTTTATCAGTAATATCTACAATGGTCAAAATAGTTTTCTGTGAACTGTGGTGGGGTAGAAGATTTGTTGGCTGCCTTTGTAACCCTACAACCACAGCCTGAGGAACGACGTCAAAGCTTGAGCCAGAGACACAAATCCAGGGCTTTCTTTTGATGGGGAATTTTTCAAGTCTGAGGTTCTCAGTTCTAAACAAAAAAATTTTAAAACCAGCGAAATCTGCAAAGCAAAATTATTCTTTATGCTCAGTCCTCTTTAGTCCTCGCCTCAACCTCTCTCAACTTCAGAGAGAATTGGGCACTCAGGACTATAAAAAAGCATCTGGCATCCTAAAAAACCATACCTCGGAATCTCTTCATGGAAGAGGATCCTGGCATGAAGCATCCATCCTCATTTTCTAAAGTGTGCAGGTAAAAAAAGAAACACCAAGGGAGGAACAATGTCCCTTCACTTGTAGAAGGAAACTGCATTTGCGTTTCTCCTGGAGCCGTTATTTCCTTGGCAATGCCTCTGCCATCAAAAGCAAACAAACTTGAGGCAGAACTAAACCGAAATGACATACATGAAAATCTGAAATAAACTCTTGATGTGATGTTACACAGTGAACCTGAGCATGTCTTTACCTTGTTGAAAAAAGCTCCCACACTGACACTATGCCACGAATTGACGCTGTAGTTCACCGAAGAGCACAAAGCCAACAGCAAAAAAATAGATATTATTCTATATTTAGCTCCTACTGCCTTATGTCACCAAGATGACTCCAAAATACACCAGTAATGAAATATTTCATTCACTAAAATACCGCACAGCTCATTTTGCTTTAAATCTCGCAATGAATTTTAGAACATGGTAAGAAATGTAATATTAACTGTCCCATAATGGCACAAAGAGAAATAAGGTTGTGAATATATTTTTATACAGTTTTTCTTAATGGAAAACAAGGAAACACACACAAAGTATTGGAGTTTTTCATGCTGCTACCTTTCATGTTTTCTGTGCATTGTATTTGAATGCTCTCCTCTTGATTATGTCCTCTGAAATTCTTGTTTGAAGTAAGATACTTTATTTTAATAAATGGAACAAAGCTTTGAATAGCTTGGTTCAAAAAACAGTTTTAAATGAAAGGAGCTGTTGCTAAGCACAGGGATCTTTGCCAAATACTTTTTAAATGGTTTATTGTGCCCTAGCAATCCTGAGATTAAAAACATCTCTTGAATTACAATGACACATCAAAAAATAAAATTAATGTGGGGGTTTTCATTACAAGAACTGAGCCTCTGTGTGTTATTCTTTCCATTAGATAAGAAAGAAACATACTGTGGTACATTGTTTTTGCTGTCAGAGTGAGCTTTTAGGCAAATATACACTATCACACTATATCTTTCATGGATTCAACCACGCACTCTACAAGTTCTTCTATTAATTTAACTTAATGCTGTGGATTTAAGGGATAGACTGTATATTTTCATGTATTTTTCTGCACTGGAGATTGAGTTATTTTTAGACTCCGTTAGTCTTCATCAGAATCAGAAGATCCCATTGCTTCATCCTACTGCAATATGGATAATAGTATTGCCTCACTCTGTAATAAACATTTAATTTTCCACCATTCTTGTGATGTTACAAAACAACTGTTAGACCGAGCTCTGGTGTTGCAACACTGCAGAGCACGTAGATCTCATCGCCAGTGAGAAACCTGAGTAGGGAGTGCTGGATGTTCCAGAGAAAAACACAATTGATAGCATTTCCCAGCTAATAAAGATGTCTAAAACAGTGCTCTGAGCAGGGCTGGCCGCAGAGTACACAAATTGTGATTTAGAACAGGGAAAAAGGAAGTAGAAAAACCAACAGAGAACACAGCTGCTAATTGATTTTAAACCATACTCAGTTTCCACGCCTTGAAATCTTATTTCAGTTGGTACCTGGGGGCAGTGAATAGCTAAAAGCCGAAGTTCCAGATATCTCACACTTGGTTTGGAAGCAGGGCATGCAAATTGCTGGGATTTTCATGCAAATCGCTGACTCCGTTTTGCCCAACATCTCCTAAACTGTAATTGAAAGGCAGCACAAGTCCCTTGCCAGATAACACCAGCACCCTGGTAGTGCACGGTTTTAGCCCACAGGTTTTTATTTGTCAGCATCCACTCTCCTGCTTCATTTCCCAAGGACAAATCAAAATATTCGTCTGCAAGTTACAGATTGTAGCAAATTAGAGCAAAACACATTGAACATATAAAACTGAGCCAAATCTGACCTAGGAAAATTGGCAAACGCAGTAATGTTGGAACAAGTGGGTCAGATTATATTGCTGTTGCTGCTTACATATGTAACACCTCAAATGACTCAGACAATAAAGGCAAACACAGAAAACTTAAAGAAAGTGCAGCAAAATCCTGCCACTTTCATATACTTTCTTGGACCGTCGGTTATGAAGGTATGTATTCAGTTTTTTTAAAGCTGAGATAATTTCTCTCACAAAGAACTCCTGTATTTTAGTGCCTGCCCTGCTCTGTCACACTCTTATGAGAATCTGCACCTCCAGGTAGACGGCTTTTTTATTTCCCATCTTAAATGAGAAATACATGACAAAAACCTAAGAGGAACATGTCAAAAAGAAAACCAAGGTCACCCTTTCAAACTGGCCACGGATTCCTTGCTCTCCAAGCTAGAGCAAGTTCTTGGAATTTCAGTGAGGACCTAAAATAGCCAGAAACGTGCAGAAGGTTGTTTCCTATTCCCAAAGGCACAGGAGTGAACTTGGAGTAAATGTCTTTGAAAAGGCAGACATTAAAGATGCTGGATGTTGGTCAAGTCAGGAAGGACCTGTACAAAATTGTATTTTTAAGACAGGACGAGTTTCAACCAGAGACGCTCCATGGCTTTAATGTTTCTCCTCCAGGAGATCACTAATGAACCCATGCATAATCAGGGCAATCAGGGTTCTCTGCTGTCAGTAATACAGGACTAGGACGTGTATTTTAGGATTCTTCACTCTTCAAGCCCACTTGTCTCATGGGGAGCTCAAAGGCAATGAATGCCACCAGGAAAACCTTTCCATAACAGCCCCATTTGATTCCCTGCTCCGATAGGAAATAAGAAATAAAACACTTTAAAAATGAAACAGATCCCTTCAGCCTTTGCTGAAAGAAGACCATCGCAGTTTATAGTGCTCAAAAGGTGAAGCAGAAATATAAAAAAATATGAAAACAATTACAAACCTTTACACTCCTCTTTGGAGAATATACACTTTTCTGGTATTCTTTGATAATACCACATAACTCAAAGGGAACACACGGCTTCACATAAAACATCCATCCACCAGGAAAGGCATTTATTGGCCTCAGAAGCCAGATATCACCTAAAACAAAACACACCATTATTTGGACAAAGATGCAATGACTCGTCCTGACATTGGAACTTGCAGGGGGAGACACTTCATCACCAGTCAATATTCAGTAGCACTCAGCAGGTAAATTGTGGAGCTTTGAGCGTTGGCTCTGGGACTCACAGCTCATGGCAACTGCATTTGCTCGCATTCAGTTCTGTGGATTCTTGTTTATTCACTATGAGAGACATGCAACATAAAACAACTCAGAGCTAATTATTCTCTCATTTCCTGTAACATGACTTACACTAATAATTAAAACATTTATTTTTTCATACTGATTTAAAAAGGAGTTAGTGCATCTGAATAAGCAGCAATTCTCATTTGGTCAAATTTCCAATAGCCTCCAAAGCATGAGATTAATTTTTGGGTTTGAATTTCCCCATGATGAGGATCAGGCTGAAATTTTTCCAGGCATCAATATACACCTCAAGCTGGTGAAAAAAACCACAAGTGAAAAAAAAAAACCAAACCAAATTAAAAAACAAACCTGTGCTGAATCAGGTGTTTTGAACAAATTGTGCAAATATTAGATGTATTAGGAAAAAAAAATTAAAGGCAGACTAAGAGAGAAAATGACTCTGTGGTGCAAAAGTTTAAAAAGAACAGACCATCCACTAGCCGTGAGCTACCCAAGACAAGTATCTCTTTCTAAACTAGAAGTGAAGCTTTTGGGGAAAAACATGAAAAATGGAAAACCATGCAATAACCACTGAGATTCCTCCATTTTTAGGAAGAGGTTTCAGTAGAAATTGTCCTTATTTCATGCAGTGCTTAGTTTTATTTTATTCCCTTAAGTAGCGTGATAGTTTCTTATTAGGGTACTTGGCTTAGAGCTTATTTTTTAAATTAAATTTCAGTTACAATAAACTCTTCCATAGCTTAAGCGAAAATATTCCAGCAGTAGCTAGTAGATGATGTTGTTTCAACGAAGAAATGTTTAAAGCTCAAAGTTTAATGATTCTCTAATGATGGCTCTGTTATTTAATTGGAACAATTGCTGCAGAGACATTTGTGCTCTTTTGGCAATTGCCACTTCTGCTAACATTCAAGTAAAAGCAAACAGGCTTCGGGTCCTGGAACCTCCTTAATCCCTTTGGTAAACTGAACAGGGGAATTTCGAAATGAGTAAAAAATGGGATTAATTTTCAGTTCTCAGTCAATGAACTGAAATCTCCATTAAAATTATCCATATTCCAGTATTTTCCATCACGCATACCCTCTAGAGCCATCCCTTTCTTCTCACCTTGTTTGTAACATGATCTGATTTCCATGGTCCCGGGGTCTGTGTGAGACAACAGGTGGCAGAACCACCTCCAGGACCTTCCCTCTAGTATTCAGCTTGAAAGCTGAAGATATTGGATTTTAGGAAAACTTTTCAATCAGGTTTTCACACAAGCTTTTAAATGTATGGAATTTAAACCAGCCATCTTCCTCACTGAAAAAGTGAAATAAAACAAATCATAAGCATTCAAAATCACTAAAATGATTTCAAGTATTTCCCTTAACCCACACTGTCTAGTGAAGCAACATCCTCCTAAGTTACTTCCCTTCTTTTCCTTAGTCTTTCCACACAATTTACATCCACTCAGCTAAAATGATAGCTCCTTATCCATCTGAATCTTGGATAAATCTTTCTGAATTTGGCTGTGTAACCTCTTGTTTTTCATGGCCTGCCACTCCCTCCCAGCACAGGAGCCAAAGTGTGTGCTATCCCTTGGCTGCATTGTCTTTTTTTTTTTTTCCAGACCATTGGATTATAAAATGAACAAAATTGGTCCCAATACTGAACTCCTGTGGCACTCCACTAATCACTTTCCTCTTTCCCAAACCACTGCCCACGCAAAAATACCTCTCTTTGATGTCTCAGTAGATAATTTATCTATTCACATACCTCAGCTACTATAATCAAAATTACAGACCTTGCAGATTATTCTTTTGTGTTTTGCTCTATCAACAGATTTCCTAAATGCTAGGAAAATTACTTCTATGGACCCAATTTACCTTGTTACTGCATAGCAATGATTTGTTAAACATAATCAAATTTTTGTGGCTGCCTTTAACTATAATATTCCAGGTGCCTCCACTGGAAAAATAAATGGAGTAGGAAAAAAAAATAATTAAACTCCAAGATCGTTCTGTGCACTCATTTACTGATAGAGTTCAGATAGAAAACCTTGTAACATAGACTGCTGAGTTTATTAACAGATATATTCTCTATACTAGTATTATTCTCCATTAATAGTTAATCTTCTGTTTTAAAACAATCTTTTAATGAAGGGAGACGTGCTGTTTCTTATGAGGACAAAGCAGATGTTACAGGAGAGAGAATCTGAGTGTTTTCCTTGCACTCATTTGGTCTAATTTCCAGAATCTTGTGCCCAACATACTTGTTCCTCTTTCCTCACCCAAAGTATTAATACTCCAACTAAAGACAGGAGCTTTGTTTTCACCTCACCTCTAGGCATTTGTCCATCCCTCTCCCAGAACTGCAGTTACTGGGAAGCCTTCAGGGTGATTCCCTGGTGCTGAACTCCATGTGGGGATGAAAAATGAGGAGCAAATGAATGTATTTCCCCTGCTCCCATGTCCTGGTTTCCCACCTGTGGTGGCCGTGGCCGTTTTGCCTCCTGGGATATCTCAAGAAGTGCAACTTCCCTTACACTTCATGTGTTCAGTTGGTGGGCAGTGACACTTCACCTCATGGAGCAGCAAATGTGTGCCACAGGCAGAACCAGAGATTTCAGACATTGGAGTGAAGAACGTTGATGGAAAAGTGTGCTCTGAGCTGCTGACATCCTTTAGCTATAAAGCAAAAATAAAAGCAGAATGGTGTTTGGGAAAGAATAAAAGCTCTGGTTTATATTTACTCCGTGCTCACAAAATTCGTTCTTTCTTTCCTTGGCTAGTCAGAGACATAAAAATTCGATTACAAAAAAAAAAAAAAAAAAGAGTTTGTTCCAGACCCCATCAAGTGTCAGAGGTATCCTGATAGCTAAGTGCCAGCACAAGATAAAGATTAATAATATTGGCAGCAACCCCCTTTTCCAAGACTTCTGTAAGGAAAAGGGACAGACAATACCAGGGTAGCCATGCAGACACTTCTTGGCTCCTACTTTTCCACTGGTGTTTTTTTTCCAGTGTGAGTTGTATCCCGAACCCCTTGAATTATTGTCAGAATCCCCGTGGATTATAATGAAGTGGTATCACCCCTTCGACCCCCCCACGAAAAAAATATATAAATAAATAAGGAAAAGGCTGTGTCAGAGTGCAGAAATGTTGTTCTGCTTTCCAAACCGGTCCCACACGTTCCTGCAAACACAGTGGCTGTACGGATGTTCCTCTCATGCATAAAAAAGATCCTTAACAGGCTGTCTTTACTCACAGGGCCCTTCAACAGGTATTCCCGCTTATGTCTGGAAGCGATATGTATCGTAAACGTGCACACCAACTTATTTCGTATTGAAACAGAAACAGATTGTTTCATATAGCTGAAATAACTGATAACAGAAGGCAGAGCCATGCTAATTTATGTTGATCAGGATCTGTGCACATTTTCAAATCTTTCACGGGAGGCAACTTGAACTTAAGCTGTTATGTCTAAAACCATCACATGAAAGTCCAGTTGGAGAGAGCTGGAAAAAACAGTTGTGCAGGAAAAAAAGGCACTTTAAAAAAATAGTTAAATTCTTGTCCACTTCAAAACTGAAGCAAGATTTCTGTGCTGAGATTGGGAAGAAGAGCTGCAGTTGCAGCAGGAGCAAGTCTAATGGGTAAGATGCAATGAAAAAAAGTGATGTCAGGTAAGCCAACAGCTCTTAAACCAAGTATGAATTTAGGAGAGAAAAGCACAAATATTTTAATGACATAATTGATGATTGAAATCTGACTTCTTTTAAAGCATTGGCAAGGATTTCCCCCCAAATTCCTACCCTCAGCATTATTAATCAATTAACCAGCGCTGTCCCAAGGTGGCAATGGGGTTGTACCACCAAGGTGTGCATGAGAGATTTCCTGCACTGCACTGGCATTGCCAGTGGTAATTTCAAACTCCAGGAGAAACAAGAGAACAAATCAATGATGATCAAACTGGAAAAGCAAAAAAAAACCAAAACACCAACACCACCACCACCACCACCACCAACAAAAAACCAAACCAAACCAAAAAACAAAAAAAACACAAACAAAACAAAACAAAGCAAAACAAAAAACCCAAGCAGAGTATTGGGCATCCCTCTAAGGTGTATCAGAGAGAGAAAGAGACTTACAAATTCTCATTTGGCGTCATGAAAAGGGTTGGGAAAAGCCTTTGCAAGAGCTGTGGCTGTTGTGGTGTCAGTGGCAGCGTCTGCCCCATCCCTGACCTCCTCCCACTCTGCTCGTAGGGAATTTTCCAGGGGTTAATCCTGGCAAAGCAGCAGAGAAGGCAGCTTGAACAGGCACTGAAAGCTAGTCCTGCAGGAGGCTGGAACAATCAGGACAAGAGTCAATAACCACAGGGATGGGAAATTAACTGGCAATTCGGCAGCAGCTGCTTTTTGTTGTGGACGTGGACACACTGAGCCAGGCTGGGGAGACAGGGTTTCATTCTGTGGTGCAAAATCACATTTTTAGCTAGCTAAATCAAGTGGGCAGACAGATATCTGTGCACAACAAACATGGAAGCTTGGGCTGGGCTGGGATGGAGATTTCCTCATCACCATCCACCACCTGCTTTGCCACCACCACATGCTGGCACAGACAGAGTTTTATTTTCTGATATCAAATATACTTTTAGAGTAGCAGAAATGACATATATTTTATAAGTGCAGGGCTAAAGAACCTCTATTCATGCAAAATTAATGACTAAAAATGGCTGAGAATTCTTTCTCACCAAGAAAAAGAGAGTTAAGAGAAGCTGGATTTCCAGGTCAATGATCAGGCCAAGAAAAACCTAAAATCTTAACTACACAAAGTGTATTACAATAAAACAAGTAGTTTTCAAGTGCTGTCTGTTTTTAAAAATATCGGAAAAAAAATACAGTATTGACTTCCTAAAAACCCTTTAGAAAATAATGCATTTATTTATGGAGAAAACAAAATATCTTTTTCCTTGCCATGGTTGGTAGAGACCTTGCCCTAGCCATGCCCTACCATAGGAGCCACAGAGAAAAAGGGATTTTATTACAGAGGCATTAAATTGGGGTTGAACCTCTTAATGATGATGATGAACTACACGGTGGTATTAAAGAATAAAATTTACACAGAGATTTAAAGAAATGTATAAATATTTCTTTGGCTTTTGGGGGTGGCTGGAGTTGTCTTGGGGAAAATCTCTGGGAATGGCTGTGCTGGCAGAGAATGAACCAGTTTTCCCTCCTTTGTACTGCCCAGATCTTTTATATCCCCTGCCAGTTAACCCAGAGTTGATTTGCAGAAAATAGCTCAGAATAGAAAAATAAAAGTGGACATTTTCTATGCCGCACATCACTTGAGAAATCCCTGACAGACTCAGGATTTGCAGGAGACTGAATTGTTAACTTCTAGAATTACAAATCAAGCATCATCCCATATGGCACTACTTTTCAAATGACTTCCCTGTAAATCACAAAATCAGAAGTCTGACTCATCAGCACTGCCACTGACTGTGTCCATGACATGAATTCGGGCTCCTCACAGAACCAAAGAAGTTACAATATCCCAGTTAGTGCCCAGGGTGATCTGGGAGTAGCTCAATTCTCCTTCTGTGCCCCCTGCCCTTTTCTTTTAATTATTTTTTACCTTCTCAAGGGTTTGCTTTTCTCTTTGTGTCTTTTCTGGAGCTCCTTGGCTTCCCTCCAGGTGAATAAAATATCCAGTAAACATTCATTTTTCTGTGAGTTTTGTGCAGACCTACAAGGACATCATCAACATCAGCTGTGCCACTGCCATGCTGCTGTTTTGATCCTACTTTTTATTATTCCTATTTATCTATTATCAATTATTTAAACAAGAAGATCTTATTTAAATGAAACGTTTTCCTTCCATCTCCCTTGTCACAGGACCCAGAGTCAGGCAGAACCTGGAAGTAAATCTGCTTTTTGTGACCCATCTGTGAATAAAACAAGCAATGTCTGTAACCAGGGAGCTTCGTTTTATGACAGCAGAATCTCCTCTCTTCCCCAAAGTTTGCTTTTTTTTTCCGGGGCACACAAACAATATATTTTTCTGTTCTTACACATTCATTGTACTCCATCAACAATTCTGAATAACCCTCCTCTCCATGTTTGGAATGGACCTGTGTAAGCTTTATCCTATGGACTTCTAGTATATGAACAGAAGTATAATAATCAGCTCTCAAATACCAAATCCCATTTCAAGTAGAGTGACCAACTGAGCCAGGGACATGAATCAGGACAAACAGAGAGAACTCTCTTGAGCTTCTCAGGGTTTTCCAATGCATCAATTTGATGTATTGTTACTGAGAAAGTTTACACCTGTGTAATATTACACTTCAGCTTTCAAAAATATAAAGACTCTACAAGAATGACAGGATAAAATATGATTTTTTCAGTAATTCCAACTGTGAATTAGTTAAAGTTTGCAGTAGAGCAGGATATAAGCTTTGATCCAGGCTTCAGCATCCCCATAGCTCACTCCTGAGATTATTTCATTGCCATCTGAAGCACGTATGGAGACAGGGCCTGCTCTAATTACAATATTGTAGTTTTGACTGACAGACAATATGTCTACAATCAACTCATTTGAAAGCCATGTGTTGCGACAGTTCCTTGTCCGACTCCATAGTGCAGAACCAAGACAAATCAGTGCCTTGTTACTCTGTACTCATCCCACCGTTAAGAAACCCCATAAAAATCCTTCGAAACACGTGTACACAAAGAACAGTGGGCCAAAAGGTGCCCCAGTTTCTTTTTTATCTTTTCCTAATTGTTAACAGCTGCTGACTCCTTAAACACGGCCAGAGCATTTGGAAATAACACTTCAAGACATGCAAACCCCAAAACTACTGATTCCAAAACTTCCCAAACTTCACACGAGCTGTTCTAAACAAAGTAAGTTTGAATATGAAAATTTTAAAAAAATCTCCATTCTTGATATCACAAGGATAACCCCACGTTATTGCACTCACTCCTTACTCACACCCATATTCAGCAAACACCGAAACAATGGTTTTATTCTGACCTCACACAGGCCTGGATGAGCATAATTATTATGCAGCATAATATGACAGAGATATCTGTCATTAGTAGGATTTCTGGAATTTTGAACATACATTTCAATAGCCTAAGTGGACCTAGCTTGGCAATTTAGCTGACCCTGGAAAAGAGTGCCTTATGTTCATCTTGTGCAATCTGTCCAGTAACAGATGTACACCATTAAGATGTAAAGTGAGGTGGAGGAGGATGGGAACAGCAGGAGAAGAGTCAGGCCATTAGCAGAGGAGCCATGAGCCTTCCTAGGCCAGCGCCAAGGGAGACAGCAACCTACAAATCACCCAAAACAGGTTTTCCCAGTAAACCTGTGATAAACAAATAACTATTTTTGAAGCGTTTCACTTACTTTATGTTAAATGATATGTAAACATATTAAAAAAAAACCCCAACAACAACAACAAAAAGCAGCATGTTTGTGGTGAGAGCACGTGTGGGGAGGAGGCTGCAGAGAGGGGTCAGGTGTAACAGGGGGCACAGAGGGACATCAGTGGGTTCAGCCAGTCCCAAATCACACCCTGGTGTCAGATGGAGCAGCTTTCCTCTCCCCTCCAGCTCACGGAGAGCCAGGGAGCAGCAAACCCACGGGTGGTGAAGTTCTCCAGGTGAGGAGTTTGTGTTGATGACCAGACACAGCAGCAGACACAGCCCGGCATGTTATTAACTCATCTTATTAGCACAATGAATATACTGGGAGGATTTGATGGGTTTAAGCTCTGTCCTTCCTACCACTTTCTGTAAAAATTTCTCACCTTTGTTTATTCAGTTACTACCACAAATGTGTAAAAACGGGCAGGACTTGCAATTAATTGGTTTTTAAAGTGTTCAAAGTGCCACTTCCCAGGATTATCTCAACATAAAAATATTCATCATATCTGCCCACACCAAATGTTGATATAAATTATTAATTTAAGGAAAATGTGACAATTAAGCAGATTTATTAGCCTTAATACATCATGCAATTACTAAATGACTTCTTTTTAAAGCTCATCTTCTCCCTCTCTCCGCAAGCAAAACTGCTTTTGTTTTAGGTACCATATTTTATTTATTGATACACATCATCTTGAGAATGAGCTATCCAAGTTAAATTTTGTAGTGACAGCATTTAATTAACACACAAACAAAGTACATACAGATACTCATTATCATCACAATACCAGTCCCGAGGGAGGGAAAAAAAAAAAAATCAGGCTGAGTTTTCAGGTAAATAATTAACAGACAAAACAATCCCTGAAAAACTGTGGCTAAAGCACATAACCTCTTTGAGGTTTTATTACAGGGACCTCTAATTGACCAGGTTTGGATTGTTCATCCCTAAAAGTAGCTCCTTTTGCCATGGGGCTGAAACCACAGATGGGAGAATAATGGCCACCTTTGTGTTTGCCTTGCCTGTGGCACCAAGTCTATCCTGTCAATAACAGAACATCACTTTTCAGGATGGTCAGGATTACGATTTTTATGTTTTCAGAGGTATGAGAGTCCCTAGCTGTCAGTATATTAGAAGAAGAGATAGAAAATTTTAAAATCCACTGAATTGTAATAAACGCACTTAAAAAATGGTTCTTTGGACAACTCTGGTCTTTACCACAAACACAACTTACTCACCACATATTCCTCAGGGTGTTCTTTAGAAAGAAACAACTGTGGTTGTGGTTTAGGGGTTTTTTTCCCCCCCTCACACACTACATGTTTCTCTGGGAGCTTAAAATATTGTTTTCAGCTGAGCAAAAGGAAACACCAGGGATAATTTTGATAAGTGTGAGCCATCTCATATCTTCTGTTAACAAGTGCTTTGTGTCTAATAACATGCACCCGTGAAGCTGATTTTTTCATTTTCATGTGACCTCACTGAACTAAAAAGAGACTGTGCCTTCTGCTGGGGCCATGACATTGACGGAAAGACTTAATAAACACCGAGATAGAAAAGGCCTCCTATCCCCTCCCCGCCCTCTGGACCATCCCTCTCCTGGGCTTGGAGCTTGTTCTCAGGATCTTTCTGGTGAAGAACAAACCTGGGCCCAAAGACAGGGGTGAGATGATCACGCCTGGGCTCAGCCTGAGGTGGGCTCAGCTCAGCGATCAGTGCAAAACCTCCAGAGCAATACAAGATCAAACACTGGACTCGATGCTCTTGGAGGTCCTTTCCAACCTAAGACAGAATTCTAAGATGTTCCCCCAGGAACTGGACTCTCTTTACATAACCTAGGAAAACCAATGACTCCTCCTTTCTAACAGCCTCTTAATAGGAGGTGAAAAATGCTACAGAGCAGTGAGAATTCAAACCAATCTCATCGGTGTTTGGAGCGCTTACTGAATTTCCAGTGTATTATTCCCTGTAGCTGAATATCTTTGGTAATGCAAACAGTCTTGAATTGTGAAGTCCAGGAAAATTCACCGTGTGAACTCCACTGTACTTTGCTTTTCAAACAGATTTCCCCAGACCAAACTGCACAGATCTTTTCTTCTGAGCTATCAGACAGCCCTGTTTCCCCACAGGGAAAAGCTGTGGGCTTTTAAAGCTCCCTGCCAAAATTTCCCAGGTCTGCTTTGTTAAGGATGAAAAGGGAATGGTATGTTTTCTTGTTTTGCACAGGTGGTTCTTGTTTGATTCTGTTCTTCTGGGGATAAAACATTAAAAAGAAAGAATTGTAGCCTGATACAGAAAATATCTAATGTTAAAAAAACCAAAACTAAACCCAACAAAAAAACAAAACAAAACAACCCCCAAAAACAAAAAAACCCCAAACCAAAACAAAACCAAAAACCAAAAAACAAACAAAAAAACCCCCACCAACCAACAGCCCCAAACCTTTCTTTTTTTTTTCCAAAAATTTAAATTGCCTACAGAACTTCTATTGATACCTTTGTCACAGGTGAAAACTTCAAAGTTCTGTTTTGAAAAGTGTTTCATTTTTTATCATGTAAAAGCCCCTGTAAATCAAGGTAAATAATAATGAGTTTCTTTCAATCACTTGACAGCTACAAAAGAAGTGAATCTCCACTGGCTAATAAGAATTAAAAAGAAAAATACAGCCTACCTGGTTTCCTGTAAAAAAGATTTTCCTAATCAGAATCGGTAAATGTCCAAGTGACAAAATATTTTTCCTTTAGACAAGACAATTTTTTCAGCCCTAAAGAAGTTATTTAGAAAATTAAACACATATTTGATATGTTTTCTCGCACACTGAGCCTAACATGAAAATATTTAATAGTTAAGAAGAAGTCTTGCAGTCTATTAATTTATACAAACTTACTCTATAAACATAGACTGCAATTCAATGTGTCAGTGAAACCTGACTGAATAAAATTTTCTTTTTAAATGAAGTATCTTCTAGTCAATTTTTTATAATTATTCCATCTCTGCTTCTAAACTCCACTAAGCAAGCTTGTTTTATTTTAGGAATGCTCTTTTAGTCAATTATTTAAATTGTAAGGCTGTGCAACAGGATATGGTCTGCAGGGATGTGTTCTGTACCTATGGGCCATTTATTTATGAAATTTCTGTGCTCTATGCCTACTACAATATTGATGTTCTTCCCCTTTGCTCCTTTTTCTGATTTAAGGAAAATTATAAGTATTGAATTGAATTAATTTAAAGATTAGCCATTATAATGAAGTCTTATTTAATCATTAAGAAGAACTGAAATGTGGCTGACAGAGCTTGGTTTGGTGCAGGCAGAAATCCTTGGCGCAGAGTGAAACTGCTGTAAAGTCTCAGCCCCATTCTGGTTTAAATATTAGGCTAATATTCCTGAGAAAGGAAATGTCAGTGTTACCTGCATCACTTACCCCTCTCCCTCTCAAGGAAGTGACAATCTTCATCATCATCATCATCATCATCATCATCATCATCATCATCATCATCATCATCATCATCATCTTCTTCTTCTTCTTCTCCTTCTTCTCCTTCTCCTTCTCAATATTATTATAATGATTATTATTGTTATTACTAATTTATATTATATTATATTATATCATGTTATGTTATATTATATCATAATATAATATAACATAACATAATGTAATATAATATATTAATTATATTATATTAATTATATTATATTATATTATAATTTTAATAGTAATATCATCCCTCTTGATAATTATTCACCTCCTAAACAACATCCATGGTTAGCTAAAATTGTTCAGGTAATTTAATTTTTCTAAGAGTCTTGCAAATGTCTAATTCTCTTTAAGTATGCTCCTGAAGACTGCCGTTCATTTATGGAAAATTATCACCCATTACCTATTTTGTGATTTGGAGCCGCTCTCTTTCACCAAAGAGCTGCTTTTACAAGATTCTCATGTTAGTAAAACATTTCCTAGCTACCACAGATTTATAATTGAATTCCCATTTTTTCATCCATACGTGAGAAATGAACCTTGCTGGCCAAGCTGAGTGATTGGTGTGAATGTGGTCTGAGGTGTCATTTATAAAAGGATGAATTATTAGAAGAGCTAATAGGAGCAACCTATGATGATACAGTGTCAACCAAGGCTATTTGTCCTTCATAATCCCTGCATTTATGGGTTAAAAATAGTTGTATATTCAAAAGCAATCTGAATTTCAGTGTCTCAGTTGTTGGTATGTCAGTAATTTATCTAGAGTAGTCCACACTTTGTCATAATATCCCCAAAAATATTGCGAGTTCATTTAATAGTGGGCTATGCTTTAGAAAAATACATAGTTCCATTTCAGGAAAAATGTTACATTCAAAGTTTTCTTTGTGTCCTTGGTATTTTGAAAAAGACAAGAGACTTCAAAATTCTAATACTTGGGTTTTTTAGGAGCTTCAGTAATTATACTAATATGAAAAAATATACAAAGAGAAATTTTTATTTTCCCTTATAAAACTATAAAATACCCCACAGCCTCTGGAATAAAATGCATCTCATGGAATAATAAAAGAAAATCTTTATGGATCTATTTGATCAGCTTTTAAATATAAGTGCACAGAGAAAATTCTGGTCTGTGCTTCCAACAACTTCTAAAAATAGTTTCTAATGAACAAATGGATCATGAGGCAGCCTCTGGAGTCATTACAAAGGGGGGAATCAAAACCTTCTCTACTCAACTCAGGGATTGACACCTGACTCCGCATTAGGAAATTTGATTTTCTGTTTCAATTTTCTACTTGTAACACCAGATTTTCACATAAATTTATAACCCAAGGAAGAAAAACATCAGCCTCAAAATGCGTAAGTAAAATCTGGGACTTATTGTGATCCATGAAATCCTAATTACTGAGCTGTTTACCAGAGATAAAAGCAGGCTGACAATGCAGTGCACCAGCACAGTTTGATCACTAATTGTAATACATCAGGAGCCATAAAGTCACTTCAGAACACTGTTGTGCTTTTTAATTCTGAACTGGGATTTGGCAACCTTAAAATGCTATTTAAAAAAGACCTTTCTCTATCTTGAAAAAGTGATCTACAAGTGATTAAAGGAAAATGAGGGACAGACAAAAGGACAGACTGTAGGATGCAAGCAGGAAAATACATATTTCAGAACTGGCATGAATTCAGGGGCCAATTTAAAGGTTTTCTCTAGATATCAGATGATCTAGTGGGACATCAGTACAGCAGGTACCTCACATGAGGTAAATTCACCTAAAGTACCTTGTTAGTTCTCCAGCATATTGGAGGGAATGAGGAGCAACAAGTTAAAAAAAATATTCTCTGTTATTTTCCTGTTGTTCCACTGAACATCTGCTCCATAACTTCATCCCAGAATTTATCATCAAATTTATGTAAACAAAGAATGAAAATAATGATTGGAAAGTATTATTCCCTAATTCTAAATTGCAGTGTTCTGGGGCAGCTGGAAACTGAGCAATTTCATTGTGCCCCAGCTCTTTCAATGAACATTAAATTCAATTTTAGCAATTACAATACTCATGTCATTAATCAGAGCCTGGACTTCAACACAAATAGCAGTATGGGACACGATGCAAAATTCCTGTGCTGGGTTAGAAAATAAGGCTGGCATTGCATTTTTAGAATGATGCAGATCAGGAATGTGGGCACAGGCTCTGGGTGTGGTGTGGAGGTACTCTGGTACAAAATCAGCCTCTGGTACAGGTGCAGGTCAGTCTGGGACCTGCTGGAGTGAAGGAATCAGGGATGCTGAAGTCCCTGGCAAATATATTTCTGCTCTTTACAAATACAGAGCTGACTTCAGGCTTTGCTTTGTGTGTGGGAATGGCTGTCCTGCGAAGGTACAGCCAGCATGGCACTTATCTGTGCTAAAATAAGCTAAAATATCCCACCTGGAGTGAAACAGCTTTTCTTGGTCTGTCAAAGGACCTGAGCGAGTTCATGGAAGAAAAATCCATCCAAGGTTAGCGAAGGAAGGCACATCCCCTGTGCCCTGGGGAGGGTGAGCTGCTGCCAGGTGGGAAATACTCTGGGAAAGGTTCAGGCTGGGCTCATCCTGGACACTGGCCTGACCTTGTCAATTGCCTTTCCTCCTGGAACATGCAGTCACCATCAACAAACCTGTTCTGAAAGAGGGAAATCGAGAATTTTAGTGACAAAGACCAAACTATTTTTAACTAATTTAAACAATTTGTAACATTTTTAAACTATATTAAGTGTTCATTTTTAACTATTTTTAACTATTTTTAATTCTCCCTCCTCAAACATTAATTGTGGAAGCAGATGAAAGATATTTCACTGCTACTTTCCCTGGTTTTGCTGCGACTACCAGCCAGCTCGCTGACACTCTTCCCTGTGATATTTAGTTTCTCCCTGAATGAACCAGTGTTCTTACATAAAGGACCACTCTGTTTTCCTGGTCTTCAGGGAAAACCCCTGGCCTTAGATCTCCAAAGAACAAGTATTCACGTGGCTCCTTATGAAATAGCACAAAAATTGTATTTGTCAGAATCTCCTGTAAAAATATTTTGCCTGCGAAAAGCACTTTAGCCCCAATGTCACAGAAAGTAAGTTTGTTGCAAGAACCACTCTAATTTGGCACAGAAAATCTTTGATCCCAAATTTTACAGACAAGGCACTCTTTGACATTTAGAGCTCAGTTTCCTAACTTCTACCTATTCTTTTATATCCAATCATATTTGCCCTTTCTTTTATACTCCTTTCTCTATAAATGCAGACATTTTGCAAGTCAGGCAAATTTTCTCCGGTTGTCTTTTCCTTTGTCGAATGAACAATAATAATTTTATAAAATATTTTTTTTAACTGCTTATAACTCTATAGCTTGTTTAACAATAGTTCAGAAATGAGAATTTCTAGTTTGTTTTTTTAAAGCAAATTCAGCCACTGATGTACAGAAACAACATGGATGTTTATCTTTCATATAATTTTCAATAATGCAAGTTATTATGCTGACAATCATCCATCATGTAGTAGGGTGGCTCAAGAAATTTAGGTAACTAAAAAACAACAAAATAGTGAAAACACTTAAAATTCTTTGCAAATATAAAGGTGATTTCAGACCAATATAGTTAGGCTCAAAATACATTATGTTTTTTTGAAACACACCTTTCTTTAAGCTGTGCTCCATGAATTCCCTCTCTGCAGTGTGCACTGAGCGTAACTTCACTTAGAATATTTTTACAAAGTGCCTTAAATCTTAAGTCATGAACAGCTTTTCATTGGGACTGAAGAAAATAATATGATTTGGAAAAAAAGTTGCTAGGGCTCACTGATACTGTATTAATACAGCATTACTAAAATTCCCAATTTGCTATGCACTTATTTAAGGTTTTAAGCACGTTTCAATCTGCCCATGAGATTTCAGCACAAATCACTTCAGAATTGTCTCTCCAGGACCCAGGCCCATGAAGGTAATGTTTCAATAGGCTGATTGTAAATGTCTGTGTGTTAATTCTGTAACATTTTTATAGCAATAACATTAGGCTGGTTTTATGGGACATGCTTTGTACCTTGGCATCTGAAACGGGGATTGCACAATCCAAACTCTGATGTCTTATTCAAAAACATGTCACCACCCCAGATGTCTTCTTGCAGAATCCTCTGACCAACAAAAACAATTCTAAAATCATTGCACACCTCTTATTTGCACAGAAATTAAGAACTGATGAGACTATTGCTGAAAAGCCTTTTTCTGACTTCCCCCCCCCCAACTTTATCAGTCAAATAGAGTTCAAATTCTTTAGTTTTGTTGCTAAAGTTGGATTCTCATTTATATTATCTTATTATAAAGACATGCAAGTAAATCCTAGGCAGTAACTTGGGATAAGTGAACTTCATCTCTGCTTTGTGGTTATTTTTGTATTGGTGTTGCTGAAATGAGAAATCCACCCCGCAGTCCTCACAATGATTTAAGGGATGCTCAGGCAGTATATTTCACATTTTTATCAGTAGTTATAAAGAGTGAGAGAGGAAATGCTTATTCAAACTACAAGAACACGAAAGAGATTAAAAAACCAACCCTCTTTCACGTCGATTTTCCACATTAAAATTCTTTGTCTGTTTCAAATTTAAAAGCCAGTAATAGCTAAAATATGCATCGGGCTCTGTCAGACGCAAAAGCAGCGAGTGTTGCAGAACTTCAATGCAGAGCACTGGTGCTCTTTTCTGCACTGAGCTCTTCAGGAGCCCAAATCCCTCAGGCAATTCCAAAAATGTTACAGATCCTCAGCGCCATGCCAAGGCAAGCCATGCCAAATCCGTGTTCCATACTCTGTTTGCACATATATTACACCAATCCTTCCGAGGACAGAGGTGTGTTTTCTTGGGTGTTTGCACTTTGCTATGTAAATTCTCAACACTCAGCACAGCCAAAAACCTGTTTCTCCCAGATGAAATTGATAGCACAGGAATATTTTGTTTTGTTTTGATTAAAAAACAACTTCAGTCATTAAACCCAAGCCTTAATTATTTACATAAGTTGAAGTTCCACTAAGTCAAGGTATTTTGCTTGTATGTAGACTGAATTATAGTCAGTATTTTTGACAAATATGAAAGAATTCTAATGAGATAAAAGCAAATAAAATGATATATCATGTTTTCTAGAATAAAAATATAGTAAATCAGGAATTTCAGCAGAAAATAATCCCAAATAAACACTGAAATCAGCTCAGTAAGGATAACAGTTAAATTAACTGAATGTTAACGACAAGACAGATTTTGCTTTTTTGATAAAGAGTGCATTAGTATCAGAAACGCAAAGTTTCACCTTGCTATAAGGTAACTTTGGAAAAAGGCGATTCTAATGTAAGACCGGTGTTGAAAATGGAACTTCCAAATAAAGCCCTGACATTTTTTTTTAAATTAATATTTTTTATAAATAAAAGAAACACAGCAGCCCAAACACTACAAGATTAAAATAAAACAAGCTATATGTAGGAAATATTGAAGAAATACAAAATATTCCTTTTAAATGTTTGAACATTGGCTATTTTGTCAGTGTACAATGGAGTGCTTCATCCCAACTGCCTTTGCAGCGGTGTAGCAGCACCACTAATATGTCTGCATTGGATTACTGCATGGAAGAGAACAGTTCCAAGAGGAATTAAATATGGATACAACCTTCTGGCTCAAGATATCCCTAAACTGCAGATTGCCACGAGTGTTCCTGGGGACAGGGCAGGAGTGGCTGAGTGCTGGCTTCGCCTTTCCCAGTATTCCAGGAGGTCCTGGAGAGAGGCTGGTGTGGCACAACCTGGCAGGGCCCGTGGCCACCACGCACTGGGGTTGTCAGCAAGGTGACTCTGGAGGATTTTTGTGCCATACATTTGTTCTTGAGAGAGGGAAGGGACTGAGAACAGCCCTTAATAAAGGGACACAGATGTTTGTGTTTATTGCACCACCTGAGCTAATTAAAATTCTTACCTTTTTTTTAAAAAGAAGGAAAAAGTTCCCCTGTGGGAATGAGAAGTGGATTAAAAAAAAAAAAAAAAAAAAAAAAAAATCACAGATGGGATAATGAAAAGGGAGTATTTTCAAAATAAAGTATTTGGTTTAGAGTTTTTGAGGAAAAAATGACTATCGTTGACACTGATGTTCAATTTCTCAGCTTTCTTTGTTAGAATCAGGATATAAGGAAATAGGTTTTCTGGACAAGTGCTTGAAGATCCAAGGAGATCTGCAGCACCTTGTGTTGGGTAAGAGGTTTTGTACTCAGCATTTGAGAGGGAAAAAGACTGCAAGAAAGGATCCTATCCTGAATGCATAAAGGTGGCAACATTTGGCAGATAAATACTGCCATGGTGTTGCTGTTACATGAATTCTAAAGAGGATGAAAAATCTTGGTGCATGTTTCCCAGATGTTCCTGAGGTTTGCCATATCCACAGGGATTTCTGAGCAACACCCACAAGAAAATAGCAGTGAAGTGATCGACAGCTACAAAAATTCATACCTCAGTTGGAGGTGCACCAATCTGACTTTTTAAAATTATTATTATTATTTTTTTCCATTTCATGTTTTCTTTTCAAGGACTAAATTCTTTTTTGTAGTGAAGTAGTTAATGAATATAAATTAAGCAACCCCCTCCCATATTTCATTGAACTGCTCCTGAAACAAAAATGTCAGATAAAAGAAAAAAAGAAGCTTTAATCTGAATTAGTTTTAGAGTCAAATTCTTTTGCAGAGATAAAAAATTTCTGTTCACAGATATGTTTCTGTTTACCTAACAACTAACAAATATTTTCTAAAGGTCTGAGAATTTTCCATAGCATCTTGATACAATTGAATAGAAGACCCATTTAGCCTAATGAGCATTAAGATTAAATCATTTACTCACAGATCAAAGGAGATTTTAATTATGTAAACGAGTAGTTCAGAAACACAAAGTGTTCCATTAAGCTTCACAATTAATACATACAATATTTATGAGTTCAGACTTCTTTCCTTGTTAAAAATTGATTGTTACATCAAAAAAAAAAAAAAGGTTCCTTAGATGCACTGATTGAAGGAAAAAATATTTTAAGCCATAAAAGTAGGAGGCATACAAAATATTTTACTGCTTTTTGCTTTTCCTTCTCCTCTTCGTTTTACCCCTTCTCTTTTTTGTTGCTGTTGTTGTTGCCCTGAGCAGCTTGTCACCAGATGTTCATTATGTGGACAAAATATTGAGTTCCCCTAAGTCAGGACTCTGCCAAACAGTCAGTGAGGTCCAAAACCAAAACCCACTCCTAAAACACCCCCACTGAAGGTCTCCACGCTTCCCACTTCTTAGAACCTGGGACAACAATAATCGATACCACGGTGCAAAAAGGAGCTGAGGTTTGGTTCACTGGGGCGTATCACAAATTATTTTTCTTTCTCTTTTTTAAAGGGAACAACCCCAGGTAAAATGAAGTATAAAAGGGTCCCATCTTGCTGCTGACAGATATTGCAACAGTGCTGCACCGGGTAGATTCTTAAATCACTATATTATTTCTAACAGGCAAGATTAAAATAAATGCAATGAAAACAAATGATGGAAAGAATGCTGATAAAATATGCAAGCTGGATTAGTTATAGAGTAATTTATTTCTACTAGAAGTTCTACTTAGGAAAGCAAATCAAAAGAATGGAAATTTGCTGACACTAAGTAATCCTGGAAAACACAGGGACTGGTTGTAGGAAAACTGATGACTGCTTAAGAGAGATGAAAAATCCATTCCAATTCTCAAGGCCAGAGGTTTCCATTAGAAAAACTTTTGATGAGATTAGTTCCTAAACTTAAAAAACTTAATTTAAAAAATAAAAAATGGTGGCAGAATACTTTTACTTGAGGTGCTGGGGCAAAAATCTACCCGTGGCTGCAGAGTAAGCTCCAAGAAATTAAACCAGATCCCTACTGCATCTGAGACTACAGACTGCTTTTAGTCAGAGTTAGCAGCTCAGCTAAGGAGGCAGCTCAGGCTCTGACAAATGTGTAAATTTGACCAGAATAGTCACTGATGGCTCCATGTTAGATTTACAAGGAAAAAGCATAAAATATTTAAATATGTTATGAAATCTGTACCATTGTGTCAGTGAAAAATTCCAACACCTTCAACACTCTGTCTTAACAGAGCAGATGAATTTTGTGGTTTTTTTTTTTTTTTTATATATTAGGAACTCATCATGCTTTAGCTCTTTCACTCAATATCATGATCTTATGATTGATCTTATTTATATTTGGTTTGTGTGCAACTTGAAGCTGATGCCAGAGTTATTCTAATTATAACACAGTCAACAGAATGACAGAAATCTTATGTCCCGAAACTCCATAAATAATTCAATGGGATTCAATAGTTTATGGTCATTGCAATCCTAATACGTCCACAAACTTATGGTCGGCTTTCGGGCATTTTCTACACATTTACTTTTCTATTGAAATATAATTGCATCCCAAAGCAGAATCATTTGCCGTGCTCCTAATGCTCCTGATTTTGGATACAGATGGTGGAGAGAAATACTTTAATTCACTACTTATCTATTCTCTGCCTATCAAAATAAGTGTGAATGTAAATTATCCCAATCACTTTCGTGGGTGGCACATGAAAACTGAGAAATCCAAGTGTTTATATTTCCTTTTGGTAGAGGAAAAAGTCAACTGAAAGTACTTCCACTACTTTCTCATTTCATATTTTTTCTCACCCACAGTGGTCTCACTTTCCATGAAGCCTGGACACAGACTGGGCACAAGTAACTGACACTTGACAAAGCAGAAAAACACTGCAGCACATTCTCCCTCCACAGCAGGGCCAGGCAGGTTCCGAGGTAAGGGAGGAAATGTTCAGCGTGTCCCACCCATCCCATGGAGCAGCTCTGGAGCTGTGGGCTCATGTCTGCTCCTCTCAGCCCTTTGCAGAGCAATGGAAGTGCCCAGGAGGAGCTGTGCCATTAGGGCAGACCATGCTCTGGGCTGAGTCCAACCCTGCTAAATAAGATTTTCCCAGGGGATTTCAGCTGAGAGTCTCCCAGCCGTGATCCCCGTCTGCTCTTGGCAGAGCTGGGTGTGATGCCTTAGGATTTTAGCTTTTCTATTTTTCACCTATTTGTAATCCTGCAGTTCTTTAGTGTGTAACTCCAAACTACACACGCACTGTGAGCTGCTGCTTCCCCATTCTGGTCACACCCAACAATTCCTCTGCAGGCTGGGGATCAAGGACACCTCACTGCCTCAGGCCTGAGAGATGGGAACAAAAGTGAGTTGGGGCAGCAAACTTGGGGTGAATGACTTCATTACCTGAAGCTGTAATTGGGAGATGAACCCCCAATGTGCAAATGGACCAAACTTATGAAAGTATGAAAATCCATGATTTGTGGTCCATTTTGGGTGAGCCCCTGGGCGGCTTTGTCTGCCCAAAGCATACCTGAAGAGCCTTCAATAAATACAACTGCTTTTTATTCCCTTAGTTCTCTCTGGCCTCTGTTTTCAGGTAGCCCCAAAAAGGCATCAAGTGCACCCTCAGCACCTCAGTGCTCTCATTTGGATGGGCAGCATTACTCAGACACAAAATAGACATCTCCATATAGCTCCTGCCATATCACAGAATCACAGAATTCACAGAGGAGATCCACAGGAGACCTCCAAGGTCATCGAGTCCAACCCATGCCCTAACACCTCAACCAGATCATGGCACCCAGTGCCACATCCAGTCTCTCTTTAAACACACCCAGAGATAGTGTCTCCACCACTTCCCCAGGCAGACCATTCCAGTACTTTATCACTCTTTCCATGAAAACTTTTTCCTAATGTCCAACCTACCTTTCCCTTGATGCAGCCTGAGACTGTGTCCTCTCATTCTGTCAGTGCTGCCTGGAGAACGAGACCAACCCCAGCTGACCCAGCCAGAATTCAGGAAGTTGTAGGGAGTGATAAGGTCGCCTCTGTGTCTCCTTTTCTCCAGGCTGAACAACCCCAGCTCCCTCAGTCGTTCCTCACAGGGTTTGTGTTCCAAGTCTTTCACCAGCCTTGTTGCCCCCTCTGGACACGCTCAAGCATCTCAATGTCCTTCCTAAACTGAGGGGATGGAGTTGGACAACCAAAACTGAACAACTTATCTCAACAACTTTAAAGACATTGACTCCAGTTCTGTGAAAGGAGTTAAGTGCACCAGCCTGGAAGAGAAGGACAGAGCAGAGGGAGGCTTTGGGTTTTGTTGGAAACACTTAAACTTTCCGGATTTCCCGTGTGTGTGACGGACAGGTGACAGGAGCTGGAACAAGAGGGTCAGGTGGATGAGATCCTGATGGGCTTCTCGTTCGCCTCAGGGCTGCCTAATTATGAAAGAGCCAGGACAAAATGTGTCATCAGTGCTGTCACACGGACTGGGAACATCGCCTTTGAAGCACTGATATTCAAAATGTGCAACCCACAGTGTTTTTTCAGGCCACGAAGAATGAAGAGCAAGCAGCTTCCAAAGCTGTTGTGAAGTCTTTTCACCTTCTCATATATTTGATTAAAAATGACCAAAAATATCTGCCTTTCAAAAATACAATTTCCTGTTTTTCTGGGAGGTGGTGAATTTTCCGAGGTACTTTTTAACACCCAGCAATATCCACTGCAAAAATAAATACATGAATAGCACTGGTAGTACACTCATGTCATTGTTTTTTCTACAAAATTATGTCTGTCCCCAGCTAAGAAATCACCTGAAAACTTGAGCCACAAATCTGTTTCAGAAATTTCCTGGTTTTAATATCTGTCTTTTGCATATTCCAGTTAAGTGGCAGAATGAAGCAGAGATCAGAGCAAGAAATATGGTGAAGGGCCTCTCTTGCTGTCACTGCAAGGTTTTCTGTTCTATATTGCTTAGAGCTTTTCCCTGTCCACTCTTAAAGGATTCCAAAAGAGATAATTCATTACTTTTATTGGAAAATTATTCCCTAGTTTAGCAGCTGACAGCCACACACACACACACACACACACACACACACAAAGTTTAATTTTTTCTTAAGTTTTAGCCCATCAGTATAGAAGAAACTCAATGTCATCCCAGATGCTCGCTCTTTTAATCTGTGTATGTACACTTTCCTTATATTATCTCGTGTGTTTAGTCTAACCAGACCAAAAATTATAAATGTGATGTATTTATTTTTAGAGCATCCTTTAATGAATCTTTATTTCTTCTTCTTCAGAGTGCAAAGACAAGTAGGAGGATAATAAATTAAATAACATAAAAAAATTCAGAATATATGTATGTCTTAATTCAAACTGCTTTTATAACAAAGACACAATTAAAAAACAAAACAAAACAAACCAAACCAACAAACACCAACCCCCCCAAAAAAACCAAACAAACAAACAAAAAAACACAACAAAATTCCACATACGAGAAGAGAAATCCAAATGACCTTCCATCTGAGGCAAAATGAAGCATTCAGGCCAATCCTTAGCCCCTCTACAGCAGTTTGAACGTGAAAGAAAACCCATTTTATCCACCAAAAGACAACTTATACAGGGGGATTTAAAATGAACTGAGCTAAAAAGGGAAAAAAGAGATAAAGCTACTACGTAGTTTTCAAAAATCACAGCTGTTGAAAGTGAATGTATTTGTAACCTACGAAATGATTGAATTTAAAAGTCTTAGTCCTGTTTCTCCACTGTTCCTTTCCGTGGGATTAGAGCAGTAATGATATTTTTATGTCATTTGCTGCTCCCTAGTGGAGATAAAATATAATTTCAAGGTTAAAAAAGAACAAAAAGAAAGAAAAAAATCAATTATTTGTAAATGTTGAGCTGTAAGGAAATCTGAGTTACTGAGAAGAGTCTGGGGTGCAATAACACCTCACATTTCTGAGGGGCAATAACACCAAGATTGAGAGTTTCATCCCCATATGGATCGCTCACTTAAGATTTGGACTCGATCCTTGTGGGCCCCTTCCAAGTCAGAATATTCTGTGATTCTGTGATATCTCATACAACACAGCACTCCAGAGTCAGGCAGTGCTTTTTTGAATATAAATGTGAAGTTCATAATGAAATTAGTGAGAGTGATGCTTGCGTATAAACCCCCCAAATTTGGCTCCTGTTCTGCTTCAGTTGATGGAATACACTTTAAAATCTAGACATTTAATAACACTAAAAGCTTGTAGTGCAAAATGAAAAATCACGGTACAAAAAGAGGAAACTTTTTTTGCTTAACCTGCACAACTTTGTAAATATGAATATTCCTCTACTAGCCCAGAGCTTTCTGTTTGTTTGTTATTTCTTCTTCCACGAAATTGATTCCCTAATTTCCTTGAGTGCAGAGAAGGGCTCGTCTGCTTTCTCTAATCATAGAGGAAAAAGCAATAAATTATATACAAGCAGAATGCATTTACAGTATCTTCATGCAATTACTACAGCACATGCATTTCCAGCTGATTCTCCCATTAAAATCATATCAGTGTGGACAAGTCATCTAATTTTTAGATCTTATAATTTGCACAGGTTTTGCTTCTGGAGGGGCAACCAAAATGTCTCACAGTCCAATGTGAATTCTTCAGCCTCAGCTGGACTGTGAGACACCTCCCAGAGAGCCCCCAGCTACACAGGATTTGCTTTTGCGCTTTCAGGGATGACTCCCACGCTTCCAGGAAATCTTCAGTTTTTAAACAGCATTTGGACCACCTCATTTTCAGCCGACTCCTAAATCAAATCAAATTTTCAGTGGAAAACTGAAAGTTTTGGAGGTAACTGGCAAGGCTGCTCTGAAGATACACTTTATGAGTCAGGGACTTAAATAGGTGTTTGGCAGCTGAGCTGCAGAGAGACTTGGGGCTGAGTCACTGTTTAGTGCTGCTCAGTTACCTCAAACATATTCACCATTTCCATCTCCAAAACTTGCTGTACTGATGAAGAAATTCATTGGAAACCTCTGACAGGCAAAGAGTGAAGTGTGAACGGTGAAATTTGGTTAAGAATTGCTTGCTCTGGACAGGAAGGGCCTGGACAAGAACAACCCCATTTTGGATTCTCCACGGTTTTCCCCTGGTATCGCTCTTAGATATATTATATCTAAGTAATTATATATGTAAGTACTGGCAAGTTTGAAACTTCATCGCATTTCCCATTCGTACAAAGCAATTTCTGGGTGTTTCTCTGCAGGTTTGTACAGACACAATATCTTCAAGATCTACTTTGTTTATTGGACTCTTCAGCAATTTTTAGAAATTGTTGCCCTGTGCAGTCAAATAGAATTCAATACCTTATTTATAGCATGCATTTTATTCATTGCTTTGTAGTTGTTTCTTCATTGGCAGTTTCAGTAATTACTGGAGCGCTGTGCAGAGCAAAAGCAATGAATTAAGCTTACTGTGTGTACAGATAAGAACTCAGTGAAATGAAACAAAAAATAGTTGCCAAAACCAGAGAAAAGGTTTAAAAAATCCGCCTATAACCTGGAATAAGACAGCTATGTAAAACTTGCTTTCAAAAGTCAAGAAAACATTAAATTTACCACGATTAAAACTTAAGTGTCCTCCACACAAAAGTTTGATTTGGAAGAGCAGAAAATGGCTGATTTGCAATATTAGATCCTCACTTCCCTGCCAGTAATGAACTTGCTAAATATGTGACAGAGGGCACCAAAGCCACCTGCAGAAACCAGAGCCACTGCCACACTCCTGTCTCCCAGAGCTTATCTGCCCTGAAGCCCTATTGTTAATGTTTATGAATCCTCTATTATTACCTTCTAATGTTATATTTTTATCAGATTATTAATTCTCATTTGCTATATTGACCTAATGCTTTTATTTGGCTTTTCAATTTATCAATGCTTCTTCAAAAACAAACAACATTGACACCGACTTTACTCTTCCCTGTCAAAATGACTTTTATTTGCAACATCACCCCTTCCAACTTTACTCCCAAAGAGTCACTATTATCACAAGTGGCAGATGTTTACCCATGTGGGTCCTCCTGATAGCACAGAAACAAGGCACATAAAATAGTATTTTGTGGCCACTAAAGCAATATCAATATTAAGCAGAGAATGAGATAAAACAGAGTCCATCCTTGCTGAAAGAGCTGTCCAACACGACTCTGTAGTATTCCCTTTGATAATGTTATCTGTTCCACTCAAGGCTCTGAGAGGAACAAAGCAGAAGGTTTGTTTTCTGCTCCCATCCCCGTTTTGGAGGGCAGAAGAGGTGAATTCCATGTACGTTTTTTGTGTGTGTCAAAGTTTTTCATGTAGAATTGCCAGTTCCCTGTATCTTAAAGGTTTCCTGACTCAGTGGGGATTTCACAGTATTTAAACAGACAAAAAATTCATCTCGAGATTAACAATCACGCATTGGGAAGGCCACAAGACAAAAAAACAACAGTGTTTTTACAGGGGGATACTCACCTTGGTCTTTGGGTGCTATCCTCAGCCTCTCAAACATTTCTGCAAATCTGAATGCTCGAAAAAAGCCAAACCTATAAGGAAAAACAAAAACTCTAGAAAATAACTTCTTTCTTTTGGAAACAAAGTTTACTGACTTCGGATGCATGATTTATCAATCTAGATCTCATCTTTGCTGCTTGAATAGCAAGATAAAAATAAAATGAAATATGAATACAACGATCCTTGGTCTAACCGCTAAATGGCACAGAGATGCAGTCACCTACCATAGGCTGCACTCTGCACCATCGCCCAAGGAAAAATGGAACAGAAATTTTGGGTTGGGGGACATAATTTTTTTCCAGTTTTCTATTTCTGATCTCTCAGCAGCTATGCAAGTAAAATGTCTGTCAGTATTAGTGATACTTGCAGCACAACATACTAGAAAATTCAGGATCAGCCTATGCACCCTGCCTGCACTGAAAAGCATAGAATGAGAGATGCAGGAATGTAAGCAGTAAACATAGGGTTTTTTTATTAATTTCTTCTACAGTTTTTAATAGGTTTTCTCAAGTGTCTAGATTTTAATTTAAAATGTAAATTTGTAGGCATATAATTGACTAAAATATAGCGGAATTAGTACTGTTAGCAGTGATTTATTTCATGTGACCAAGAGAAAAATCATAAAAACCTAATGTGACACAGCAGAAAAAATCCTGTTATTTAAAAGCTTTGGAGCATAGCAAACAATTCCCACTGACGAGTAAAAAAAAAGAGTTGCTATGTATACTAAATATATCTTTAATGATAAGCAATTAAAAATAAACAAGACTGCTCTAATGGAATGATAATGGCTATCAAGGGTGATAGCCAACCAGAGAATAAGCGACTGAGCTAATAGATCAATTAAAGCTACAACAAAATTTGTGCCCACTTTGTCACAGTGGCCGTTCCAAGAGCGGATGTTCTACACAGAGCAGTCTTCCTCAGCCAAGGGACAAATGAGATTTTTAACAACTCTTGTCTCAGAAGTTCAAAGGTAAGGAAAAATTGGAGAAAACAAGTGTTCAGCTAGGCGAATAGAATATTTTGTAGGAAGCATAAACATTTATCTTTGAGCCACTGGGATTCAAAATTTCTATCGAAAGGATTATGTTCATTTCCTTCCCTTGTTTTCCCTCTTCATGAATCTGAATACCCTCAGAAAGCCCAAGACGTCTTTGAACTAAAGAGAACATTGAAATCCTTGGTCCCCCCACTCGAGAAGCCTCCACCTGCGTGGCAGCCCTGGCTGTTAAGTAGCTGAAGCAAACAGATCCACCAGTGTTTTATTTATTTAGAGCATTGCCGGCGCACGGGCTGCAGTTTATCACGGTGACGGCTGAATCCATCATCCTCTACCTGCAGCTATAATAGGAGTGCTCTCAAATCAACAAGTCTTTCCTTCAGAGTAACTGAACTGTAAATTGTCCTTGACCAGTCAGACAAACAAAAACAACCTTCCCTGTTAATCTGCTGAAGACAAACAGCTCGGTGTCTCCCCTCCCGCGAAGAGGGATGTCGGTAGCAGCGGTGTTTTATGTGTCACATCCCTCATGCGGGGCCATTCCGCCCCCAGCTTCACAAGCTCGGTGAGGGATGGAGAAAAAGATGCAATCTGACCTCTAAAAATGTAAATAATAATTTTATTTCTAGGATCACGGGGCTATTTTTAATGGAAATGAGGTTTCCCGGATCAATAATGTATATTAGAGAAGTAAAAGTTTTTTCTGCTGGATGGAGAGAGCTTCCAACACCACAGGCATGACATCTTGATAATCTTATGTCAAGCACAGGCAAGTTTTTACTCTTGTGAATGATCAGGAAATCAATTTCATAAAATATCATAAATCAATTTCATAAAAATTTCACTAAAAGTTAGAGAATTAACTGATGATGCCTAAACGTCACTATTCTGAATTTCTAGTATGTGTGTGTGTGTGTGTGTGTGTATATATATATAAAAACTACTGGATATATTTTTTATTTATATGAATTTCTGTGTTTCTTGTGGCGGCAACTGAGTGCAAATGTTTTCACTCTCCTCACCACTCTTTGTAACTGACTTTTTAAGGTGTTGTACCAAAAAAAAGCATTCCTGAAAGGCTCCATTAAAGAAATGCTGACACATTATGTTACAGTATGTTACAGTATCTTGGGTTCTATCAGTCACATTTCATTACTTTTACATAACATGGCTCTATTGATGCAACCTGATGTGACATGTCACACTGCAGTGTCAGCGACAAACTTGAGCTAAAAACTTTTCCTCCTCAAAACCCCTGTCTTGACAAAACACAGGAGGAATGACTACACATATTCCTTTATTTATCACCTCAAATAAATAATTTAAATTAAGGCCACACCTTTGTGTTAGCGTGTAATTCCCTGCCACGTTTGTGCACACTGTGTGCAAAGTGGGTAATTGTTGGAGTGTTTTACTACAGGCACATCTTTATTCAGAACATCCAGAGGTGTCTGGGTCAACAGCTTCCTATTTATTCAAATTTATATTGACTAGTTTCAGAAGGCAAAGCTGACAAAATGATTAATTAGACTTTATAACTCATTGGCAGCCTGCAGTTTAATAGAATTAGCAGAGCTTAAGTTCATCTTTAAATACCATGACGGTTTTAATTTTAAAAAGTCAAATTACATTTTTCAGTCAGCACCAAATGCAAGATGGCTTATTCCAAACTTATGGGGAACCCAAAAAAGCTAAACGGGCACCAGGTTTAATATTGGATTTTTATGACAATTTACATCTTTAAGGAACTGATTAATGTTTTTTCTTTTTCCTCATGTTAAGCAGTTGCACTCCTTGGATAGGCAGTGAGTTGACCAGGTAAGAAGGCTTTTACAGTATTGGCATGTAGGATTCTTGGTGATTTATTAAAAATTATTACAACTGGACAGTTTCAACAAAAATACTGTCAAACTCTACAAGGTGGATGTAAAACAGTTACCAAATTAGTAGTAATGATGGCATTTTGGTCATAAATGCGAAAGGGTCTACCTGGCCCTCAACAAAGGATGTGACTATAAAAAGTGTCACAAGTGCTTGTTTCATCGCCAATTCTGACTATTACAATTCAAATATTCATATTTAAGCAATATTATTACATTATAATATTTATATCAGATTATGTATGTAATATTATCCAATAATATTTACGGTGATTCATCTCTAAATACATACAAATTAAATACATACAATGTTAAATACAGAAATATTAAATTTATACTGAATAATAAAAATTTTGGCTTTTTTCCTCTTTATTCTTCATAATTTCCAGCCCCAGGTGCCATTATGTGACCTGATCTTCAGAAGGACTCTAAGACTTATTGTTCACATTTACTCTGTTTTTATTTTAAAACATTTTCTAATACAGAAAAACAAGTTTTATATTACCTTTCCATCTCAATCTGGGATGCTTTTTGCAAAAGGATACATCACAGTTGTGATATTCATGCTAATAAGCATTTCTAACTGTTAATTTTAGTCTAAACAGCATTATATATTTTTATAAGGGAGGAAATTTAGCAAAGGTGGACAGCTCTAATAAGAAACGCTCTTAGAAAGTAAATCCCCCTAATTCTTGTAAAATTTTGCTGCATGTTAGTTTTTCAATCCCTATTTAGATCATTAATGTTGAAATTATCATAATAAGAGAAATACAAAATTCAAATTATGCTTTGACCTCAGCCATGGAAAACAAATATTTTTAATCAACCACTGAATTTTATGAAACCCCCTCACCCCACTGGAAACCCCACTGGTTTCCAAAGATCTACACGCATTCATGGCCCCTCTTCCCAGAGCTGCCAGGTGAGTGTGAATCTCATCCAGTTTTGTCTCCCCTATTTGTCCGAGCTGTTTGGTGCCATTGAAGCGCTCAGCTGGGGACACACACGATCATCCTCCCCCTGAGCCCCTCCAGCACCACACCAGCTCTACGTCCTCTTCAGGGAAACATCTCTCCTTCACATCCTGACCTTTACGTGCTCCTTCAGGAGGGAGCATTTCCAGGGATAATCATGTGGAATTCATGCACATGCTAAAGTTGTCGCAGGTACTCTGCTCCTTACATTTGTGCATTTCCTGCAGAGCTACAATAATGTCACAGAAGTCATCTGCAGACTTTTACACAGCTTTATAGTTCCAAGTACTGCTGATCATCCAGCTCGTGCTGGTTCTGGACCTGAGGGATGAACTTGCTGTAAATTTGTCTCCCTTGTCCGTTTCCTATCTTCTGTTTAAGTTTGGATCATGAACTCAGCTTGGCTGAGGAATAGGCTGTTTGTGCTCACTCACCCCCAGCCAGACACCAAAGTGTTCAAAGATGAGTATTCCTGCTTTTGTGTGAGGCTCAAAACACCTGAATCCATTTGAAACTCAGGATTTCAATCACCGTTGGACACTTGTCCTGAGGACAGGCAAAGCAGGGGACTCTGCTGACTTTCCCCTAAACCTTTGTGTTCTTTGGAAACTTCTCCCTGGTTCATCTGTCCTCCCAGAGGATGTAAATTCCACTTGCATGTTTGACCAGCTCATGAGGAGAAGCGTTGATTTGAAAATAATATGTTAATTCAACTTTAACCATGATTTGGTGTTATTTCTAAACTTATTCTGTAGTGTTTTACTTCAGTGTCACTCTGGTTTTACTTTACAGTCACAGAGGGTGTTAAAAAAAATGGTGATTTGCACAACATTTATACCAGGTAGATTGACATCACATATGAAGGCCATTTAAACAGTACCTGATAAAGAAATGAAGTCTTAGGGAAGATAATAGTAGATAAATTGTACCAAAACAAAACCAAAAAACCCTTAATTTTTCCTTCAAACCCGAGAGGAATTTAACACCATGACACCAGAAGCTCACCTCAGATAGCAAAGGGAGACTGTGAGATTTCCAAAGCTCAGAATGCCCACACTCTGCTGCTTTGCATAAGATTAACATAAGCACAGGCAGGATAAGTCACCCAGCCAACCAGAAACTAAATGAGAGGAGGAGGTGGCAAGCAGTAATAGCAGACAGGTCATTATCATGTGTCAAAACACTGCAAGACCACAGGGAAAAAAAAAAAAAAGAGTGAAAAGCAGGATAAATAAAAAAGGAACCTGGAGCTAATGATATTCAGAACCCCTCAACCAGATGGGCTTTTCTAAACAGGTTAATTTATTCACGGAATTACAAAAGTTACTTAGAACTAAGCAACTCACTTATGATAACTGATTTTTTGTTTCTTTGTTTGTTTGTTTTTACGAACTGTTTCTAAATATTTTAAAATAAACACATTGCTATTTTGTTTTGGGCCGAACTGACAAATTCTCCATTTTTTTTCCAACAAAGTTGTGGATCTCCAGGAGACAAAAGCGGCTGTAATTCTAGATAGCCTTGTTGATGTGCCAAAATTAAAATCACAGAGAAGCACTTTTAGCACCTGCCTGCATTACATTAAACTGAAAGTAAAGTATGGCACTATTTTTGAGCAGCTTTTCACTTTTTCAAGGCAAAGTTAGAAACTCCCAATTAATACACACCCAGCACACCTCTTTTAAACTTTATAAAAAGTGTTTTAAATGACGTGGTTTCTGCCTGACTTGGTGCCAGATGAAGTGTAAAAAAAGTGCAGTTTTTGGAGTAAGCAAATACTCCCCAAAATCTGCATCTCAGTACAAACAAAATCCTTGTCTGTTTTTTCGACAGTGAACAAATGCCCACAAAGTTCAGAACACTCCAAAGCACATAACACAATTTCAATTTTATAACAGAAAAGTGTCATTTTTATGGACTGCAGCACAAACCTCACTGTATTTCAGATACTTTGAATTAGAAAAGAAAATAAAATGCACATAGAACACCTTTTATGAAGCCAGAAATTTATCTGCAGCACATAAATGGGCTTCCAGGAAACTGTAAGGCATTAGAGAAGCATAAAAATATAAAGCTAGCATATAAATATGCTGGAAATTCAGGGAAGGGGTGCATATATGTTCCAATCATACCTAACTAAAAGCTATCCTAACTTCTCTGGATATAGGTGTGTATGTCACAAGACAGGAATTATGGTGATTCCACGAATTGGCAGGGAAATTATTTCCAATGGAAAATTATACACTAAGTTTTGAGCACTGTGACGTTGCCTTTTTTGTTTATACTCCTTTCTCAGTTTTGAGAATCAAGGCTCCCTCTGAACCTGCAGAATATGGGGAACAGACCTGGTCTGGTGTGCTGACCAAGAGAAAACTGAAAACCCACAGAGCTGCAGTTTCAGGGGGTTGTTGCAGACAACACATTTTTCTGCAACACTGATGAAATTCCCTCTTCATTCCAGGAACTGGACAGAACATTCTTCACAGGCAGAGTGGAAATAGCAGACTGTGATGCCAGGGGAAACAGAAAATGGCCAAGGTGTCTATGTCCACCTATGGGTTCTCATAAGCAACGATGACAAGTGGATAAGGAAAACAGATCCCTGGAAATGAAATGAAACGTAGAATTTGTGGGTTGGGGTTTTGATCATGGGCATGCTAAGTCAAGCGGAAACAGAGAAATAAAGCGCTGCCTGTCAGCAGTGCAATATCTGAGTATGTATTTTATAGAAAATGCCACCAGACAGGGCTGATGGTCCTCCAGGAAGAGGTAATTTTCCACTTAAATGCATGTGAATATTAACGTGTGTAGTGCTGTGCAAATGAAGAAGGCAATCTATGAGGGACTTAGAGCAGGCACACTGAATGAGACTCAAAAGAGCCAATTCAGCATATAGGGGATACACGGCTGATCATAGAGCCATAATGAATAACAATATCCCTTTGATGTTAATTAGTTGCACTTGGTAAGGCAATGCTAGTGAGGCTTTACAGCGGTAGAGTAAGGAAAAATCAGAACCTCAATAAAGCTTTCAGCATGCTAAAAGCAGTAAGGATTTTCTAAAAAGCACAGTGAAACAAGAACACTTCCAAGGAGCCCCTAATTCACTGGATCATCCAACCTCCAGAGAAAGACCGCATAAAAAGCAGAAACAGAAATATCAAAGCTACAATTTTGTCAGAAGGGTCTCAAAATCTTTTTCTTTTCTGTACTACTGTAATATCACTCCTTGCCTCTTTTATAATCCACTTTTTATTTCCCCAAAGCCCAACGGGGCACCAATAGGTTTTTCCAGCCTGGAAGATTGACACCATTCAAGTACTGAACTTACTCCCTGCTCCTGGAACTTCTCTTGCTGTTTGTGCTCACTCACCTCCAGCCAGACATCAAAGTGTTCAAAGATGAGTATTCCTCCTTTTGTGTGAGGCTTAAAAAGCCCGAATCCATTTGAAATTCAAGATTTCAATCACTTTTGAGCACTTGTCCTGAGGACAGGCAGAGCAGGGGTCTCTGCTGGCTTGCCCCCACACCTTGGTGTTCTTTGGAAACATCTCCCTGCTGCTGCTTCCCTGTCTTGGAAACCCCACGGGAGAGCCCAGCTCAGGGTTACAAGGACAGGAGAGGGAAAACAAAGGAAGAACAAAGGAATAAACCATTCCATAAATAATCCAAAATTCAGATCAGCAAAAATATTTCACTGAATGAACTATAAAATGCCCCAAACTCTACTAAACTATACTTTCAACCTTTATATTACAGAAAAAAGTCTTCAGTTTGGGTAATTTTGTGAGTATATCAGGTCACAAATCAAGCCCAAATGATCCTAAATATCAAGTACAAATTAAAATTATGGTAGAAAAAAGCTCATGTTCTTACTGTTAAATGTTAAATCCATGTTAAACTTCTGATATCTTGAAAAATTTGCAGCGATTGTGTTTGCAGCATTAGGTTGATTTAAAAAAAAAAAAAAAAAAAAAAAGCAATTTTATGCCTTTCTTATTAAAAAACCCAACCCCCTCCAAAAATCAGATCATACTTTGATTTAGGTTCTTATCATCTGATAGCCTTAACTTCATGGCTATGTAAGAAGATGGAGGGAATGATTTATTGTTGACTGTCATTCTTTCTGGAGATGAATAATCTTCTTCCTCAGTATTAAAGTGGCTTTCAGGCAAATCAATCAACCATAGATCATGTCATAAGACTGTCTGCTGATGTTAATAAAGCATTTGGTAATAAGGAGCTTTATGTGTTGTATTTATAGACACAGAAATGTTATAATGTCCTCTTTAAAAAGGGGACAACTTGCCTGTGGCATTGTTTAAAAATGAAGTTTAACACACAAGTTTCTTCATTCTGCAGCATATTTTACGTGCAAGAGAGCAACAGTTTACCAAGAATGCTGTCTCAAATAAAGGGATCAAGTAAGGGAGACAAAAATCAACTGCAGGTGCAGCCTGAGTATTGCACATCATGTAAATTATTACGGTATTCAGCTTTTATTTATAATTAACATCCCTGTATTTCCCGGTCTTCCTACATAATCCAGAGATTGCCTTTTAGGTTATAAGGAAGAGAGGGGTTAATGTGGAACAGCACATATGTGAAAGCTTAGTTTAAACCTGCCTCTTCTCCATTGTGTATATCATCAAATGACAAGGTAATGGATTGTCAGGACTGCAGAACCCACAACATTGCCCCGTGGAACTCCAGCACAAGCACAGAGTAATTACTGGGTCAGGTATGCTCAGGAGTGGGTAATTTAAATTATCCATGAATTCTTTCAAGCTGCTGAAAATTCATTACCTCCATATCTCCAATAATAAGGGAAAATGACATTTACTGCAGAATTTAAATATTTAGAGGAATGACTGAGTAATGGCTTATGGTCATCACATACAGTTTTGTAATTGAATAATGAAGGAGTAAAGAATTAGAAGTACATCAAGAGGCTTCTGGAAAATAGGGAAAGTGAATTCTTTCCAAATCCTAAAATTTTTACTTAAATTGTTTGCAAGTGTCAAATGTTGAGCTCTGCAAGCTGATCTTCAAAATTTGGACATGCCTTTCATGATCCCATTTTGAGAAGAGGTTGGCTACTAAGGAATAGCTTGAAAAAACAGCATTAAATAAATGGTCAAGTAGGATTTCTCAGATTTAAAGGATTCCTCAGAATTTCTGAGTGCCATGATCATGTCTGTGTAATACTTGCAGACACTTTCCTTATTGAGAAGAGACTTTCCCTGAGGGAGTGAAAAAGCCAAAACTAGGAATGCTGACACCACAAAGAGAGATGGAAAAGGCACAGCTAAAGCAGCAACCACGCTGAGAAGATCCTTGTAGTGCAAAAAATTCAGTTTTGAACCACAGATGGTGGAAAAGCAGATAATTGAAGGATTCAGAAGATCTTTGTAAGGCCATTGAAACAGGAAAATAAAGTGATCTGGGTGACTCTGTGTTTCGTGCTCACAAGGAAATCACTTATAATCATTGGTAGTTCAAAGATTAAGAGAGTACAGCAAAAAAAAATAGGAAGAGAAGATGGATCATTGATCAGTTTGATTGGATTTGGAACAATTATGGAGAAAGCATGTATAGAATCGTGGAATTGTTAAGGCTGGAAAAGACTTTTAGGATCAGCAAGTCCAGCCATCAACCCAGCCCCACCACGTCACATTTACCCTCGGGTGCTGCAAGCAGTGTGGGGGAAGAGTCAGACCCCTGACACTTCCTTGTCTAAGACTAAAAATTTCATTGCAATAATTTAATTCCAGTTCATGTGTTATTTTTTATCCTCTCCCTCCCATCCTTTTTCTATTTTGTTTTCCATTTTCCTTCAAGATTTTGTAGTGGGCTCCTGTGTGGACTGAGTTGAAGAAGCCAGGTAGATTGGTTACCTGGTTATACTGTGGAGTTATTTCCCACCCTGATGGCACTGAATGAGATTGCTGGAGTACAACCTTTACAATCTGTCACTTCTCCAGATCTTTTAAGTGCCTCTGATATCATCCTAGAAATTTCAATCACTAGAGTAGGAATAGCTCTGGAAATTATTGATGTCTATAATAAGGTAATATGTCACGGCAACAATGTCATTTTTGTATGGATTCCAGCTGGTGTAGATATTAAAGGAAATGAAATGGGAGATAAAGCAGTCAAAAAAGCTTTGCAAAATAATTCAGAAGTCATTGAGAAAGAGAATTCGGTCAGTCAACAAACAAAAAAGCAAAGCCAAACAACTAATTCTGGCAGCTGAAGGTTAAAAAAGGGTAAGGCAATTTACAACTGTTGAATATTCTACTTTTGTGCCCAGCTACCAAACTCCAGAGAAATGGCAATAACACAGTGCCCAAGAACCAAATCTGTGAGCAGACTAATTACATCAAGGTGCTGCGATGTCTTTCCTTAAGTGCAGGTCCCCACCAGAGCATCCTCACCCCAAAATGCTCCCAAGGTAACTCATTCCAACAGACAGAACGTTGCTCAGCAGTGCACAGGATTTTACACACCGTTTAAGAAACCTAATATTTGTCCAAGTGGACATGTTCTCTTGTTTGAATAATGCGTATTAAATCCAAATTAAAAAGATCAAAGAGGAATGAAAGATCAAGTTTTACCTTGCAGCTTGCAATTACTGGAGGTAAAACTGTCTATTAAGTCTATTCTTCCATATTTTTTCAGCTGAAGTATAAGTAAAATATTGATACCATGTCGTTTACAATATATGCTTTCTTCAGTGGTATTATTTGCCTTTCTAAGACAAGTAAAAGTGGGATATTAGCTCATCTAAAGGCATGTTGGATGCCTTTGCAGTAATAGCCAGAAAAAGTGAACACCCCTGTCTGGAGACACACTCCCAAATCAATCCTGTGACAATGAAACTCAGGGTGCACAGAAACACACAGGAACCTAAATGTGGGTAGAATGCAGATTTTTGTAAAAGACAGATTGGAAGGGTCATGGTCAGAGCACATTTCTCCTCACTGTTGAAGAAACAGCATGTTTAACATAGAGAGATAGTATTTGGGGCTAAGTATCAGCAGCAGAAGCACAGTACGGGAAATGTTTCCTTTTATTTCTGCAGTCAGGTCATGGGAGGTGACACCTGCCCATTCCATTAAAACCCTTTCAAAGCTCCTTTGCCAACACCGAGGAATTTCCATCGTGGACATCTTAATAAATGTTTGCTCTTTTCTTGCCTCTAAACAACCACAATTTCCTACACCCAAAGGCAGGAAAGAGAAGTCTAAGAACGAAAGTGGAAAAATCCTTATGACTTATAAAATCTGGAGATGGCAAGCTGTGTGCAAATCACCTTTTTAAAAATAGATACGTGTTTTAACAGCAGTTCAAATATTAAAAGATAAATTAAATAATGAAAGTAAAAGGAAGGGAAAAAGAAAAGTTGTAAATATTTTACCGCCCTCCAGTGGTGAAATGAGAGAGACAAGAACTGATAGAGTTTTCAGGGAGCAAATGTTTTATTTCTTCACCTTTCCTTGAGTATCCCCAAAATATTGCAGATATTAGGAATCTAAAAGCTCAAGGGAAGATAATAAAGATACGTTTCAAAACCAGAACAAGTATATAAACATGATAACCTCACTAAACTTCTGCAAATCTTTCTGTCCCTGCCCCAGTTCAGGCAAGGAATTCCAAGAATGGAGATATTTGCATTCTTAGATTTCTATTCATAAGATATTAAATTTTAGCAGGATCTTGAGAGATTTAACCAGTCTTAGTGTGGGTTTTTTGATTTTTTTTTTTAATAAGTGAACAGAGGGGAGCCTCAGAAACATCTTTTGATTTAACTTAAAAGGCTGAAAATGATGAATTGTATTGATGTCAATTAACTGAATCAGATTGTACACGCAACATCAAAGCATCTCCATCACCATCTCCAAGCACACCAGCACTGTATTCTCACACCAGTGCTCACCCAGAAGGGTCCAGGGAACTGTTTTTCTAAATGGTTGGTAATCAAAATATGGCCTGATCTGAGTAAATACTTTCCATGAATCACTTTTGACACAATATCTTTTTGACAACTTTTAATATTTTTTATATTTATTCCCCTCCAGCAATTGAAATTCATCTACAGTGATTCTTCATTGACCTTCAGTGACCTGCATTGACCTAGGTCACTGCAAGGTAGCCATTCTCTTAATAAATTTGCATCAAATTGTTTTGGGTCTTGTCTGAAAATTAGAGATACCTTTCAATACCTCCCCAAGGATGGGTAAAATCAAACAATACCTACTCTGCCTCCACCATAATCCCTAAATTCAGCAATCTTCTGAGCAATAGTGGATGCTGGGTTGCTGTGGGACAAGACGATAACACTCAGCTGTGCGGACCTCAAAGATCCCAGTGTGGTGTCCTGCACAAACACCAGCTCTGCTGGAAACCACCCTGATCCCAAAATGTTCATTTATGCCAGACATCCGAAGCGTCATCACATGAACCCAGTGAGGGTTTCCAGAGCGCTCAACAGACCAGCACAGACTGAATGGTCTCTGTGGTGCTGCTGCAGCTTAGCCCAGGGTCTGACACACAAAATCTGCCTGGAAATGCCCTGCCCTGGGCTGCTCATGCCCAGAAGTACAGAAAACACAGATATCTGACACTGTCTTGCACACAACCTGTTTGCCCTGCTGTTTATTAATTCTTCATTCAGCTGTGCTACAACATCTATAATATCACTTTCAACCCAGGCTGTGAAATGGCCAAGAAAACAAGTGTTCACTTCTCTGGGGACGGCCTCTCTCCCTTCCCTCGGAACGCTCCGGTGCCCCTGCTCCGGGGGAAATTCCACTAAAACTCTCCTTCTGTTGAGACATATGACTGCAAACATGCTCTTCTCACAAGCAGATAAATGTTTCCTCTCAATCACAGCAAACTATGTCTGTCAGCTGCTCATTTCCTCACAGTACCTCATTGTATGTTTTGCACTGAATTGTATTTTTTTGCAATGGAATTTTCTTGCCTTATTTGAAATGGAGAAAACAAACAAACAAACCTGAACAAAACCGAAACACTGAAAAGCCCAAGGAACTGAGATGTTTGATTACTATGGTATATGATTTCTGTGAGGAGCTGCATTTTACAAATTGCTGGATATCTGTGTGGAAAAGCTCAGCAGCTCTCAGGACATACTTGTGAATAATTGACAAAATCAGCTCTGAGCCTGAACTCCTCTCCTGAAACTCTCTGGACTTGGCCAGTCTGGGGAAAAAAAAGAAATTTTCTCCTTTTTCTTCTTTGTTATGCTCTGCTGTTTCTCCAACAGCTCCTGCACTTCTGTGACAAAAAAACATTAACTATAGAGCAGCAATTGCAAAGGTCTCTCTATCGAATCCCACCCATCACTGCAATCCAGTAATAGCACACACAGTATCCTTGTGCAGGCAGACACTCTGTGATTTCAGATACTTCATTCACAACTTCAGCTCCCTGTACAATGCAGCTACTAAATGGGAGCCCACATCAGACTTTGGACCTCAGAAGTAGCTGATCCTCGGCAATTTTATTCCTATTATAACTTCTACAAAAATACAGCTTTGCATCTGTACAAACAACTTTTCTGCCACATTTTTATCTGCTCAATCATTTTGTCCTTGTGGAAATGACAGCTATCAATTCCACCTGGGTAATATAAATGTGCTTGAAGAAACTAAAATGTCAGTACTTTCAATTACAAGGGCAGCAGATAAACGTCAACTCATTACAGGGTACTTAAAGCTCAAGCCTAAACTTACTATGAATTACTTTCTAAATCTAAATGCCAATATTATACTTAGGTGTATTGATTCAGACATATAAACCTGTTTAACTCTCTGGGTCAGAGTTTGTTTATCTTTTGTCAGGAACAGATTACCGAGGCAAGGAGAACAGTAGTGGGTCTGGATAATGGAACGAGTTTGCCTTGAGTGCCCAGCTCCATTAAGAGGTGACAAAAGCTTGGAATTGAAATGCATGTGGCATTTCAATGCATTCACCAGGTTGTTTTTAAATTTTACATAATGCTCAAGTCTGAAATTAGGCACTGAAACTCTGACAGCAGCACTGTGATGTATACAAACAGTGGAGGGACTTGAGAACATGCTCGAAGCTGAACAAATTCTCCATTGTATTGAGGCTTCAGAGAAGCCCCTCAAAACTCAGTTAATTGGGCAAGAATCATTGCATCAAAGACCTACCCACACAAAGGAGTTTGTTAGTCACTCTTTGCTATTCCATGTGGAATTACCTGCCTTGCATATTCTAATGAGAATCGTGAGTCTCTAAAACCAGTTTTTGTATCCCCTCAGTTGCCTCCATTACATGACCTTGGCTACAGAAGTGACAATATCAAAGGGTCTAACAAGTCCCTGGAAGATTTCAGAGCTTTTCTCAGGACTCTGAGAAAACTAATTTACCCTCCCAAAGGCCCACAGACAAAACTCACTACTAAACCCCAAATTTTAACTCAAAACAAAGACCTTAGCAGCAGGTCAGAGGGATGAGAGAATAAACTTGAGGAACTTTCTTTCCTTTGCTAGTTCAGGGATGGTGGAAATGTCTGTGCTCCCCTCTGTGGGCTCATTCAGGAGAACCTCACAGGCAGCGTGGCCATACCAGAGCCTGAACACCCTGAGGTGGAGGGACCACAACTCAAAGTGCTCTGAGCTGATCCCATTTCTGCTCTCTGAGAGATGGGAGCGTTCCCATCAGCGCAGGAGGATGCAGTTGTGGATATCTGACAGCCTGCCCAGAGCCCCCGCAGAGGAAAGAGTGATGTCTGGGCAGAGAGGATTTGCTGGGAGAGTGGCAGTGGTGCTGAATGGAAATGCACAAATTCCCAACTGCAGGTGCCAGGGAGGAGCCAGGATTCAGGTGTGAAAGGCACACCCAAGCGCTCCATCAGGGATGGCAGGTTTGTAACTCCACGGCTGCCAGACACGAGGCAAGGGGATTGCAGGGTCAGGCTGCAGCAAGAGAAGTCTTTACAGAAGGACAGTGTGGGATTGTCCCAATGAATCCGGTGGATGGAGCCAAAATACACTTCTATTTTTTTTTTAGAACTACAGCACTTTCACTCCTGACTGAAAATCTTTGAGTACAGATATTAAGTCTCAGACCTAGTATGAACTTACAATATAATTCATTCAAAATTTCATAATCTTATTTTTCTTATTTTTGTTACCATTGAAGAATGCCTTTTTATAAAAGGCATTCTTCAAAGGTAACAGTTTCCGCTATAAGCAGTTGCACTCACATTCTTAATATGATTTCTGTGATACAGAAATCACAGAATTCCTTGTGTTACTGAAGCATTACCTAATTATCTTTTCATTACACATTATTGCTGATGTTTCAGTGCTTTTTACAGAAATTCTGATCAAAACCACTGAAAACTGAATCTACATCTCCAAAATCCCAGCCCAGGGATGATATCCATATCTAAAACAGAATTCTCACATTAATTTAAAATTTAAACAATATGAATAAACACAAAAATTTACTGTGATTCTCTTCTAAATATCTTTGAAACATTTACAGGCAATCTAACAAATAAATGGAAATAGGATCTAAACAAAGACAGGGACATTACTTCATCCACGGAAATATTCTTATATTCAGGATTCTGCTTCAAATAGAGATTTTCTTTTTTTAAAGAAGGTCAAAACCTCACGCCCCCCCCCACCTCCCCCCCCCCCCCCCCCCGCCCCAAATCGAGGGGTATTATTTTCATATTTTTTCCCAATATGGTGTATTTTGTTTATCATTAAAATATCATTACGGGGAAAAAAAAAAAACAAACCCTCTTTTTTCCCCCACAATGTCTTTGTAAAACTGATTTCTAAAATCATGTGAAAACAATTGCATTTGCTATGAAATACTTAGCTATTTTCATTTTGAGAATGCTTTTTGTTACTAATGGTGCACTTGTATCCCAAGGGTAACAAATCCAAGCCCACTGAACCTGTGGAAAGGAATTTTGGAAGGAGCCAGCAGAGGGACCCCTCCAGTTAAAAATTAAAAATCATCCAAATTGTTTGAATCAAAACCCACGAGGGTTTTATTTCGGCACAGGCCCCTATAGTGTCTAAAGCAGCAAGAGCGCAAAAAGTAGCAAATTTCTGATACAAGACAGTGAGGTTTCAAGCAAAAGAATAAATTCTCTTTTTTGTTTGCACATTTCCATTGAAAAAGCTGTGATATTTTATGATTGCCATTCAATTACATAATACTGAGGATGGACTGAAGCCTACTTGCTAAACACCACAGTGTCAGGATTAGAGCTAAGAAAATGATCAGGTTGCATTTTATGTTGTTCCCTGAGAGTAAATAGGAAACAGGGCTGAGGCAGGAGCAGAAACTTATCTCCCAGACTGTCCCTTCCTTCTTTAAACCACTGCCTTCCTCAGGCTTAAACAGGATGTCCATGGGAATGTGAGCACACGACAACAACCCCAAGCTGCAGAGAATGTCTGAATTGCAGAAAGCATCCCACAACGCTGCAGCTGGAGCCTGTTGATGACTGGTGCTGCAATGCATCTATTTAGAAAGTGTGGTTCTGCAGCAAACACTTCCCAACTGCATCTTTAATTTGAACAGGGAGTGTACCTTTTGCAATTGTTGCCATGGCAGCTTAGCCAGACATGCTGCTGTAGAAACAATTAATTTTTCACAGGCACTTGGTATTTTATAACTTTCTGCTTCCTTAATCTTCGATCCTGTGAACTCCCAGAATATTATTTCTGGTCAAAGGTGGTAGTGCCTTTATAACCAACACTCATTCACACTGCAGTGTGACAGCCCCCAGGCTTCTAGAACACTTACTGTAAAAAAAAATCATTGTCAACCATGAAATTCTGGAATTGCAAGTTCAGAAAGGAGCTTATTGTGCTGCTTCACAATGTTCTAAAACACTGATTACATGCAAAAGGCAACATGGGCCATCACACAGTTCTGCTTTACATTGAGAGTGAAGAGCAAATCAGGTTCCAACCACTACAGATTTAACCTGGTTTTGTCTCTTGAATGTGCAACTCAATAAGGTTTGGAGAGGCAAAAGAGCTCTGAGGAAAAATATCTCGTTTTCTAATTACTATTAGTGTTTCATAAATGATCTTGTTTACAGAGAAAAAGGTAACTTGGAATCTGTAAACCCCTAACCTTTACGGATGTGCCTCTTCCACAGATAGGCAAAATTTACAATCCAGTAAGTCACTCTGATTACACAGAGAACTGATGGGAAGTGTGCCTTTGAATCTCTTTATTAATTATGATACAAAAAGACTAATTTCTGTCAATATAAGAGGGATATCATAACAATAGCAAGGCACAAGGAAGCCATTTCCTGCACACAACATAATACTTTCACTGTGCCCTTTGCTTAAAAATTAATCTTCTTCCTCTTCAGGCTGTTCTAACACTTCCTTTCTTCCCTCCCTGCAATTCTCTCCCATTCCCTTATATCTTTTTAATAACTCAAGTCCTCCTTCAAACATTCTCACTCTTGTGTGGCCTTGCAAAATAAAGTGTTCGTCAGCAGAAAGGGATTTAGTTGTTTTCAAATTTTCTTCATTTTTGATGGACATGTAAAAATTTACCTAGAGTTAAAAAAAAAAAACCAAAAAAACCCAAAACAAAACAAAAAAAACACCCAAAACCAAAAACTAAAACAAAACAAAAAACCAAAAAACAAAACACAAAACAAAACCAAACCAAAACCAAAACAAACAAACAAACAAAGAAACCCAAAACCAACCCCCCCAAACCACCTCAAACCACCCTCCCCCCCCCCCCCCCCCAAAAAAAAACCCAACCCACAAACCCACCCCCCCAAAAAAACCTCAGGGAAATAAGTTTTGGATTATCTATGCCATGGTGATGGAGAAATTTATAAATTTATCAGAATAGCAACATGGGAAATAACAGGAAACAATTTGCAGAGTATTATTTTATGACAGGACAGTTCTGATATTTTGGCAAGATAAAATTTTCATTTAGTGTTTCAACAAAACAGACAACCTAAACATTAAAAAGATATCCTCTTTATTCACTGATTATCTTGAGCTCTCTTTTCCACATTCCTGGTACCTTTTGGGTTCTGCTGTTCCCAAGAACTGCTAAAAAGGAATGAATTCCTATTGTATTTCCCAAAGCACACAAAGGAATTTTTTTCCCCCATGTGCTGATAAGGACCCCACTGAAGACAGATGGCAGATGCTAATTCCTACCCAGCTGACACACTGAGGGTTTTCCATCACCATGTAGGCAAGGAATACAGTAACCTTGTAAGTTAGTTTGAAAAACTCAGTAAATGACCAGAATTTGCTGGGCAGAAAGCATATGGTCAGCAGAGCTTGAAAGAAATGAACAGGTTTGGGTTTATTTCATCTGACTTCTCAAATCTGCCTATTTGAGAGTCTCTTGGGGCATTTCTACAAAGGTTTCTTACTTCATACATTTATAAAAATTTGCAAGAAACTGAGAATTTGAGGATCTCTAAACAGTATCTATATAGATCACTAACTATGAAAACTATATATATATATAATATGTTTTGGCATCTCCACCTTAATTTCCAATTCTTTAAGTTTTATATCACTTTCATAGTAAAAGCAGCTAAATTCTTTGCATTTTGGTGAACACAGAAACTCCTCGCTAGTAATTTAAATGTGTGTGACACTTCTGGAGTGCACAGTTAAAGAGAAAGGGAGGAAAATATAAATTCAGAGCTAAAGGTTCCCTAAAAACCATTCCTGTTTTTTAAAGGTTAAGGTCTGAGTGCAGTTCAATGCATTGTTGTGCTTGCAGAGCACATCAAACCCCATGGTTCCTATAGCACAGACGTAACAAGTTCAACTCCAAATGCATTTAAATATGGAATTTTTCCCTGTACATTATCTCTAATGAAAGGCTGTCCCTGCCATACAGCCTTTCCAGAAGAACTCTATTTTCTATCTCTCAGCACCAGGTGGCTTCCTTCCTCCTGTGTTAAAATTCAACAGCTTAGTCCTACACGACACTACAGATTTAAATAAACGGCCTTTCTGAGTGAATAAAATTTACTTGAATGAGAAGAAAATATATTTGAAAACGTTATTAATAATAGGAAAAAACAGAGTAGAGAAACTATGAAATCTCTTGGGTTTATTTCTTTGAGAAGTCAGTTGTAACGCATTGGGTCATCATCATAAAAAACCCCAAATACAAGAAACCACCAAAATAAATAACCTTACTGTTCTTTTTACTTTTTTGCATTTTTTTGTCAATCTTTACTTATTTAAAGTTTGTACATTATTATCTAAACTACACTAGTCTGAATCTGACTGCAAAACAACTTTTGAAAGCTTAGCTGGGGAGATGAACTTGCCATAAATAATTTTCAAAGGCATTGTCTGGCTTTTTTAGAATTTATTTCAATGGCATTTATTTTTTCCCCAAAGCAATGTCAACTGTTGCCTTACATAACTTTTATTTAACTTAAAATCAATAAAATGATGCTCATATAACCTTGGCATTCAAAAATGACATTTCTCCTTTGTTTTTACAGCACACACAGCAAACAAAAATCAATGCTTTATCTCTCCACACTTGGATAAAAAGGATAATAAAGCAGCAGGCTCACAGTGCTGTATGATATCGATCGTGGAGTCTCTCAAGATAAATTACTAAGATTTAAAAATTATTCTTGGTAAGCCAGCACTACATATTTTTTATCAGTTTTCACAAGACTTTGAGGGAATATGGGCATCAGTATATGAGCTGAAATACATTACACTGGGGGTTATTCTTTCTAAAACTCTTCAATGAAAAATGCATTCAAGGAGCACATTTAAAAGTGAATATGTTTCATATTTTTTTCTGTAGGGAAAAAAATGGTGCAAGTTCTATAATCAAATTCATTGAGATGCTTCAATGCTTGTGCAATACATGGAGAAATACATTGAACAGATTTGCATTTACTTGCAGTTTTTAGAAAAAGAGAAATTTAGGACAAGAAAAAGGTTACTCTGTAGGCATTACTTCATTTTTAGGAAAAAATAGCTTTTCAAACAGGCTTTTTGGGTGAACGTTATAGTACAGGCCAGATCTACCTTAGAATTATTTATAAAGTATGTTTTGAAGAGAAATTAAAGATGAGAAATTTTTATGTGCCAGCTTAGAGAGCAACCTTTTATATGCCATCTTGAAAGGATCACTTAAGAGATTTTTAAATTTAAAGTTAATGGCAACATGAATGTAGATCGCTTAGCAACTTTATTTTCACAGTAAAACTCTGCTGAAGCATTAGCTGCCACTTAAACGTGTACAAAAATACCTGAATCTTAACTGTAATTAATAACTGAAAAGTTATCAAAACCTTTGACTCAGAGGAAAACGGGCCTAAAAAGAAAAGGGTTTTAGCAGGCTGGAAGGTGTATAGTACTGAATATTATTTTATAAAAAAACCGAAAGCTGCTATCAAAGAATCTCACTATAATTCATCTTGGTGTGTTCTCTGGTCTCCTATGGTTCCAATCACCTACCAACACCAGGGCATAAAATGCATAATTTTATATTTTATTTTTTTTAAAAAAATTATTATTATTTAATAATGTTGTACCTTTATCTTGCTCCTCAAAGCACATCCTTAGCTCACAAAACCCCCTCCAAGTCTCGCTCTAACCCTCCAGAATTTTTACTGCTCAGCTCTAACTCTCCAGAACTGTTATTTGCTAGCTTTGTAGTTATCCTGCAGCAAATATTTCTATAATTTCAAGGAGAGTTTTGACTTCTGGAGAGATTTTTTCCGGCACAATTTTTGCAATAATGATATTTAGCGGCTGGGAAATGTCCTGCAATCCCGAGCTCCACGCCCTGGCGGTGAGCAGGCATGATGTGGATGTTGTTCAGCAGCAGAAAGTGGAGGCCTCAGGAAATGGTCCCTGGCAAAAGCAGTTGTTCAATGTGGATGCTGAAGGAAGTCCAAGGGAAAACATTTATCAGAAGCTTCCGTCCACAGAGGAGATATGTTGTAGGGAAAAATGCAAATATTACTCAGCAGGCCAAGGGCAAAGGAAATAGGAAATGGGCTAGAGAGTTCTCTGAAATAATCTGTCACTGAAATGTGAGAAAACAGCTCCGTGTGCTGCCTGTCCCATTATTTTAAAGCCTTCCACAAGTCAAGATCCTTTTGCAGCATTGTGCCATTATCTGAAAAGTTGGCTACTTCCAATTCGAGCTTCTTCAAGGTAGGATAAAAAAGCTTAATTTGGGTCTTATCTTGACACATCATTTGCATGTTTATTTTCTGAGCCTTTGGAGTAACTCATAGGAAAGTCATGAGCTTATCACGGAAACAATACATCTCAGAAATGCCGTAGCCGTTGGCTTTGGGGCTCTTTACAGCCTGCACATAAATGCCAACGATTCAGCCAAAATCTTTTGGGAATTTCTGGGAGGGGTGCCACCTCTGAGTCTGCCAGGGCTGGGGTGGAGCAATGTCTTTGGGAGCTGATGCAGGAAGGAACCTTCTCAAATGCAGCAATGAAAGGATAGAAAAGGAGATGGTGTTCTGAACTCCGCATTTTTAACCTTGAAATACTCGGCCATACAGGCACTAAATCTCAGGAATGCCTTCATTACAGGTAATAGTTTTAAGAGTGAAGAGAAAAATAGATGCTTATTAAAGTTTGATTTTTGGTGTTTTTATAATACTAAAATTTCTCAAATGAACAGAACAGCAAGTCCTTACATAGAGGAATATATTAACAATCCTTCCTTCAGCCATATCTTATGTTCTCCCCATTGATTAAAATTCCTCAAACAATTTTCTCAAAGGCAAAGAAAATAATATAAGAAATCATAACTGCTGCAATTAGTGTTGCATTATCTTTTTTTGAATTCCAGTATCCTTGAGTTCCTAGTCAATAAAATATTACTGAAATTGTAGTTATTCCCTAGGTTTGACAGATGCTTTCCATGCTTATCTAAAAACACAGCAGGAAAGAGGGAGAAGTGCATTATAGGGAATATTTACACTAATTCCACAAACCAATAATATGAAGCAATGCTCTCTAGGCGCTTCAGCAGAAAAGAGAGGCCCCTCCAGAGGGTGATTTAGGATAAGCAAATTAGACTCTCTGTTGCGAATGGCACTCGGAAGGCTTGTGAAGCCAGGCAAAGTGACTATGTCCTACAATGGGTGGTATCAAGAGCATATATTAAAAAAAAAAAAAAAAGCCAGGAAGAAGAAGTACAGGAGGAAAATAAACAGCATGATTGCAATCTTGCACTCATCTTGGTGCTTGTCTTTTTCCGTCTGCTCTCCTGTCTCCATTGTTCACTCTCCACATCTTTTTACTCACACTACTTTTCTGTTTTAAACTACAGTACCATGTGTTGCTCACCACTTCCTTAACTTATAATGTAGATAAGTAAGTGACCTCATCCAAAAAGATTCCACTAGGTAGTGTACTCACATGCCTCAGAGCTTACTACATTTCTGGAGCAGGCTTTAGTTTACTGTAAACGAGCAGAGGAAGTGGATCTTACAAAACATCTCCTCAGTGAGGAAAAAACATGTTAAAGTTATCTCATTCATAAAGCTTGAACTCAACAAGAGTGATAAAATGACCGTGGCTGATGCAGAGAAGTTTGACAGTGAGAATGCAACAGAATTGAAGAGTGGGGCACAGGTGCAGAAGGAATTTCAACTTAGATTGGCTGAAAAACGACAAAGAAATGACACAGATTAGCTGGGAGAAGCAATCACATCAGAAAGCACCAAAGATATTCTTGGATATTCTCAAGCAATAAAGACATCCTCGGCTTTGTTTTTATTTCTGTAACTTTGCGCTTCCCTTTGCAACATCAGGAGGACTGGGAAGAGTTCCAGCAGCGTGTGGCCGGAGCTCTGGGCTTGCAGAGATCCTGCCAGGAGCAGATGTTCTGTCCTGGGCTGGGCACTCCTGGCTCTGGGAGCACATCCTGAGGCAGCTCAGGAGCAGAGCTGAGAGCCCCCAGCACACACTGCACACACTGGGGCTGCCCAGAGTACTGCCCTGGCTGCTTTTGAGCTCCTTTTCCTTGGGAAGGAAAGCTGAGAGCAGAGCAGAGCAGGGAGCCTCACAGCTGCCTCTGGGGTGGATGCAGGATGCAGTCACAAAGCCGGAGAGCAGACCCTGCCTCAAGGGCTGCTCTGAAGCTCAGATTCTGCAAGCGATGCCAACACGTGTCACAGCTCTGCTGTGAATGAAAAGGATGAATGAAAAGGGTGCTGAAGCAATTTTCATACTGTGCTCTTTATCTCTATTAGATAAGTCAAGTGGCTTGGCAGCAAAGAAGGAGTTAAAATAGGGAGAAGCTGAGTACATGATAAAAATAATCCAATCACTTCTGAGATTCATGACTTTTCTGTATAATTAGATAGTTCTAGCCTTTTTTGAGGCAGTGGGTACACTAAAGCTCTGTAGGTAGTGATGACAACTGACTGTATATACGCCTGCACGATGTGAGAGATCAGATTCAGAGAGATTTCTCCAGAAAACTTCATTCCAAAAACCTCCAACACCTTGCTGGCAGCATCAATAAAAAGCACTGCTCTTGCCTAATTTGCTTATGCAGTTGAGCTGATCCCCATTGGATCAGTGGGGAATAAGTGTGGGAATATCACAGAGTGGAGGAAATTTGCAATCCTCTTGCTCTTCCTGTAAATATTGCATGGATATCTAGAAGATATAGATTCAACTGTAGAACAACCTGTCTGGTTATTTTCATTTTCTTAAAATAGTTCATGATTTCTGCTGTTAAATGTTGGTAGACATATTGTGCCATCTACTGAAAAAAGCCCATACATTTATTGCTTTTTAACCCCAGAATCAAAAAAATTAACTGTTTTTGTTAAAATCTGAACAATTTTCGTCTGCACCAAGAATACATTGCCTTCATTCACATTGCCAAAAACTTACCAAAGGAAAAAATCCCCTCAGAAAACTTGGCACAGAGCAAGAAAATGCATCATTTTAAGTAGGATTTTTACAAAACTAAAAAATATTCTTCACTCACTGGAGCAAACTCTGAGGCAGGAAAACAAGAACTAATAACTCCTGAGGAACTGACCATTTTCCATTTGGAAACTGCTTGTTAACACAGCTACAGCCGTGCAAGGCAAGGTTCCTTAGCTGTCTGTCTCTTCTGATGAGACGTAACTGATTTCAGGCTATATGGGGTCAAATACACTCTCTGCAAATACAGAAGATAAAAATAGGCAGCGATGCCAGTATATGTGAAACATCTGAATCCACAGATGCCCATTTTGGAGAACAAAGAACCATCCTACTGTGGGGCCTATAAAAGGTGAATCATCTGTATCTAATAAATATGTATGTGAGCATATGTAGCTGTTAGGAAATTATTATAAATTCTTAGGTTATTTCTAAAAGTTTGCATCACCCACTTGCCACAGGACCTGGACAAAATAATCCTTACAGCCACTGTGTGTTCAGCAGCAGTACTCAAAAGGTTGATGCAATGAGTCTTCATGTCAACCACATAAGGCAGGATTTAATTACTTGACTACAACATCAAAAATGAAACTGCATAATGTGAAGTGTGCAACACTTGAATGTTTTGCTCAGAAAAGGAACAGGGCTGTCTGCTTCTGTTTCACTTCAGAAAATGTGAAGTCTTTACATAAAACCTTGTTTACTACATGTGGGATAATTAGCTTGTCAAATATTAAGACAGTGTCAGTTCTGTTCCATTAGCTAGCTGAAGATACTATAAATTACATGGAAGAAGTCCAAGGAGTAATAATATCAAGGAACACCATCCCCTGGAGGAGTTTCAGTGGTGGTTTGTTTCCTCTCCCTCACTGAATATCCTCTGCAGAGAATTTTTAGACAGAAAGGTCCCCAAATTTAGCCCACAGACTGGAGTGTAAATACCCAGAAGGGGAGATCAGCTCCATCAAAGTCTGCGTGTCATATTCTATTTACAACCAGAGCCAAGCGTGTGATGGCTGGGACAACACGATGCAGACGAGGCTGGCTGAGCAAGGTCAGGGGGATGGAAGAGCTGGAATCCCTCTGCCTTCCCCTCCCACAGCACATGGACACACATCTGCCACAGCAGCAGAGCCTGGCCAGAGCTGCTGCTCCCTGAATGCAAATGCAGCTTAGCACCTTCTCCCAAACACTCCGGAGTGCTCACCACAAATAACTGCGCTAAAAATAACCTGCAAAAATATGCACCAGGAAAAAAAAAAAAAAAAAAGAAAAAAGGCAGCATCTCGAGGCAGCTGTCTGCTGGGTTCTGGTGAAACTCTAGGAAATCTCAGAGAGCTGGCTTACTCTGTGAACTGATGGTTTTACCCTGCAACTCCATTTAAAGATGGCTGGATTGATGCAGATAAAACCAGTAAACAAAGCATGATTAAACGCTACAGCGTTTTTAAGGCTCTTTGTTAATTTTACTGTTAAGCAATACCAATATTCGCAAATAGGTGGATTCAAAAGTTACTGAGAAAGGGATAAACACCATTAACTGCAGCAATTCTGTGGGACCTTTCTCTTGGACTAAATCTGGATTGTCACAGCCTATTTCATATAACGATTTAGAATCACAGAATAATTCAGGCTGGAGACATCATCAGGGTCTCAGCCCATCTAGCCCAACCCTCCTGTCAGAGGCAGGGTCAACCATGAAATGATAGCTAAAATTAAATTTTAATAAAATAAGATATACAAAGACTTATAAAACAAGAGCAGAAAGATGATACTCTAGTAAACACTTCCATATCAGACTTTCAAGTAATAACATTTAATAATCATAGGCACACATTTACCAACATTAGGGAAAATAATATTTTGTATAAACAGATTGAAGGTGGTTTTTTTTTTTTTTTCTCCCTATTTATTCATGCTTTCTCAAGCATAAGAATTGGGAACCAGTAGTCTATACCTGGTTTGCAGTCTTATAGAAGAAGCAATGTGGGATCGTACGAGGAACTGAGGATTGCGTCTGTTCATGACTGATCCAGAAGTATCCAGAGTCTGGTCTAGCAATAATGGAGAAAACAGCCTGAAAATATAGCATTTTGGATGTGGGCTGAAAAGACTGATAGAAGTTTCTAGCAGAAAGAAACATTCTCCCTGTTCTTTAAACTGCCTCAGGCCATGCATTTTGGGGAGCAAAACAGTTTGGGATGCCCACAGACAACCTGGCCCAGGAGGATTTGGTGTGGCTTTGCTGTCTGACAGGGTGATGCACAAAGGAATGCCCATGCCTCCCAAACCCAGCAAAACCCAGAGAGAAAAGCAAACTGCAGTGCAGATAATACTTCAGCTTTTAGTTTAAGGGATTTAAGGATCTTAGCTCTATAAAAATGCTTTTTTAAAAAAATCAAATACTAAAACTGCAATTACAATTCCAATACTCTCAGTTCCAGTTCTCGCTTTTTTTCCCCCCCTGTGCCTACTGTTCATGCTGTCAACACTTGTCTGGTTCATTTTGGTGTCTGAGAACTCTTAGAATCACAAAATAAATGTACTGTATCGAAAAGCCTGAGACGTGAAAACTTGTACAACAGCTTGTATTACACTACATCAAAATGGGAAAGGATTTGTGACATGGTTATCAGCTTGTGAGAGCTGCTATCACGCACAGGGAGTCTCTGGAGATACCAGGAGAGGATTGAAGCTACTCCCGTAATCCAGCAAGCAAACTGTGTGGTGAGGTCAGGAAGGAGGGAGCACTGATAGGCAGAAGTAATGGTGCAGAGCAGACATGATAACCCCCAGCAAATAAATAATCTGTGGTGGCTGTCAAAACTTTTGCACTGTGAGGAGAGATTCTGGAAGTAATGTGAAATATGATTTGATCCTGCCCTGATTTCCATTCTTGTTTCAGAAGGCATAATGAAAAAGTATCTCTTAAAAAAATTAGAAGTAGTTTCCATATGCCACTTCTGAATGTTGATTTGATCCATCTGTCAATAAGGCACCAAAGTGTTTTTTCATTTTCTGTACCTGACTGCTCAGTGGGTCTTGGGTTAAACATGTTCCATTGCCTTGTGGGGTGAAAATAATAAGGATGCACATATTTATTTCTTTTTCCCTAACTGCTTAAACGACTTCCTTTTTTCTCAAGTCCCACTAATTGCTCTTCATTCAGACTTCACACAAACTCTTTCCCCTCCACTGGCTCAGAACCGTGTCATCCCAAATCCCCGAGCACGCCCGGCTGTGGTGCTGTCACACCTTTCAATTTACTGCCTTTCTCTGTCCTCCTGCTTCATTCTCTCTAATCAGCCCTGCAAAACCCTTCCTCCTCTCTAGATGCTCCTCAGTGGGGTCAAGCAGTTTGTAGGGGAGTAGAGCCAGGACAGAAACATCACATTTTCTGCACCTTTGACAGTTTTACAAGCCCCTGACCACAGTAAAGCATTTGGTGTGGCTGAAGTGAATGCGGGTTGATTGGCAATGAGCTGTGAACTGGGACAGTCTTGGGAAGAAGAACCACTCTAAAGCTGAACAGAGGTAGAAAAGACATAAGAAGTAATTCTTACATAATACTAGAATATGCCTGGAGGCTTTTCTTGAAACATGGTTTCAAGAAATTTTTCAGAAATTCTGTTTCTTTGCTGACAGCAATATTTTCATCGACTGCAGCACAGCTTTTATTATTCATCTTTTACTTAGTTATTCTGAGTTAGTTATTACTATTATGAGTTATTCTATGTTATTCATATTTGGATGTTTATTCATCTTGTATGGATTAGAGTCTTTCACCAAGTGTTAATTAAGAATTTGAATGTATCACTTAGTTTCCTAAGCAGATATCCAGTACAAAACCTCAGCTAAAGAAAGGAAAATCTGCCTGGTTTTAAAGAACAGCAGATCAAAGCTGCCTGAGAAAAGGAATGGTGTCTTGTATGAGAACTAGGATTGCTTTCCAAAGGCTAGTCTTAATCCTTTCATATAATATTCATACATGGAAGTAAACTCAGGTCATGCTTCAAATAACTTATTTCAGAAATTAAGTTCTGAAGCCTAACTTGAATATTTGTCTAAAAATAGTAAACACGTGACCACAAAAAGCTTAAAGCTGAATTCCTTTAAATCCTAATGCATTTTGGAGTATTATTTGAGAAGGTCAGAAAAAAGGGCCATGGAAATGAATTCGGTGTTGCTGATACAGTTTGATGACAGAAATTTTTTAATAAACCAACTTCAAATAATTTTTGAACGGGACTTTGATGCACCAGGAAAGCTGTGCCCAAGTTGAGATCTCCAAGTATACAAAGGACAGGAGTTCATTTATCTGCTGACAAACATCTTCAAGACTTGCACACAAGGACAGAACAGGAATGGGACAGAGCTGGTGAAACTTGAAAACATAGGAAATATAACTACTATGTCCCCCATTTCCATTCCTAGTAGCATAAAATCTCCTCCTAGAAAAGGGACTGAATACATAAGACATGCCATGTAACCTACTAAAGTCACTAAATGCTTTAATAGCAAGTTAGGAACAATTATCCCTGGATCCTGGATACTTTCATCTGAAAACTGCTTTGTTAAGTCATTGGTTCTATGCATTCAAAGTCAGACAAAAGTTACAGCAATGAAAAAATGATAAAAATATAACTGAGTTTTCTTATTCCCCAAAAGACAGAAGTAGAAGGAATAGATTTTGTATGAAATTAACTTCCCTGTTATCGTTTAGGGTTTGGAAACATCTTCATAAAGAAGATTCAAGTACTGTTTAAATAGACATTGAAAATGATTTTGCTTGTATCCCTCACTGAATTGCTGAAAGAGAATTAGCTTCCAAGAGGAATCAAACAGTTGGAGAACTTATTTGAAAATCTAAGAAATAAGAAGTCAGTCAAGGAACCATTTTCTCTCCATGTAAACATCTCAGTGAGGCTTCTTTCAAATCTATTTTGTTTGAAGAAGTATTTCCTAGATAAGGAATAATTACTTGTCTTTCATCTGCTTGGCACATCTGCTCCTTCACTTAATTTCTCCTTCAGCTTTTTAACTGATGGTCAGCCGTGTTCCTGCTGAGGGAAGCATTAAGTCACAACAGATTTATAAATGCAATAACTGTATTTTAAGAGGCACTCGCAGGTTTGTTATTAGAATTGTGCTGTAACAGGAAAAGGGCTAGCTTACCTTTAGAGGGTTTGGCAAACTGATTGTTTAGAAACAAAAAAAAATTGATGTCTTTGTGAGACATAAGGCAGACCTGGGACATGACAGCACATTTGTGAAACCATTACTGGGTGTCCCATGGTTCCCTTCATCCCATCCCTGCCCTGCTCAGAGAGTTCATTGCCATCCCACAGAATTCCTGCCTCAGTTCTGCTGAGTTTACACACCAGGCTCTGGAGCGAGCAGCTCCTGGCTGGGATCACAAATCCTTCAGCTGCGCAGCTGTTTGTGCTGCAAACACATCCAGCTGCGCCCTCACTGTGGCAGAGAATGTCAGGCATCAATACAACAACAGCCTAAACCTCACCCCATCCCCTGGGGACATGCATGTCCCTGTGTGGCAGCTCGTGCCTCTTTGTGCTTCTTGTAGTCATTTTTGCCCAAGCTCCTTCTCCCTGAAGGCTCCACACCAGCTTCCTTCTTGCTTGGGAGAAGTTCCTCCTTCCTCCAATTTTTTCTAAGCAGCTTTGTAGAGTTATTCCCAAACTGATTGCACTGATCTGTAATATAGACCCTTCGAACAAAAAAAATTCATTGGAAAAGCTTTGTACCCAAATCTTACACAACAAGCCCCACCACTGTGTTGGAACAAAATCCAAACCTGGCAAACATCTTCTCTACAACCTATTGTGCACTCTTCACCTTTGATCTTGGAATTGTTCCCTCACTGTTGCAAATCTGATGGTCTAAATAAATGCCAGCCCATATGCCCACGAGATGAATGCCCATAGAGATCTTCAGTGTTGGAATAAAATCTGTTTATCAGAGAGCAAAAAACCTGTTCCCTGGACCATGTTTTTGATATCTCTCCATCTTGGTATGCAAAAATCTAAAAAACTTTGTGTCTGGTGAATGGGTAATAACATGACAAGCACAATAATGAGTCCTGTGAGCACAGGGCTGCTGGAAGCAAGAATAGGAATTGGTCCTGACTGGAAGTTTTAAGTATTTCTTGAACAAGGTCCATGCAAAAATTTTCCATTTGAAAATACCCATCCTGCAAGCCACAAGCTACAAATCCTTCTAAAAAATTGAATGACAACAGTAACCACAATTATCCCCCTGCAATCAGCTGGAATTGGATCTCTTTACACCACAGAACAGATAAATGGTTTGCAACAGCAGCATTACTTCTAACCCTCTTCCTAATTTACATGAAGAAATTAATATTCTGAAAGAATAGTCTCTGGTGTATTGGTGGGAACATAATTAACAAAATCAAGACAGTACTTACATGAGTATTTGTTTTGATAAACAAAAAAATGTGCTGAAGACAATTTTTGGGAATAAATTGGTATTTGTTTTTTTAATGGATGGCACAAGTTGGCCTAAAAGCTTGATTTTCATTCAGGATTTTAATTACAGCCATAGCAACAAATGCTTGCAAATTCTAACAGTAGCTGTTGAGCTTTTTGTCTTAATCACTCTTCCCTGACTGTGGGGAATATATATTTTAAAAGTATTTATTGCTTAAGCAGCAATTCACCCTAGAGTATAGGACATCCATCAAGAAGATCAATAAAATCTCAGCCCTAAGGGGTTTGACCAAGGCTGACGAGTATGTAAACCACAATGATGCTAAGAAACTAAACTAAAAACTAAATTTAACTTCAAAAACTCTCAGGGTGAAAACTGCCTCTAAAATCCTATCTGCTTTTAGCTCTGTGGGAAACCAATGGGTTTCTATTCCTGAAAAACAACAAAAGTCTTCCATTTTCTCAGACAAGCCCACGTAAATGTGTCACAGCCTTGACTCTTTTCAGGTGCTTTAAAGGCCTTTCTTTTGTCAGCGTCTATAATGACAATAATTTTCATTACTGTTTGTTCTATATTCAAAACTTCTGAAGTTTAACAGTTTCTAGTTAAAGTACATTCATAATTAATTTTCTATCACTTGATACATTTTAACTGTGCTTATAGCACTAATTTTTGAACTCAGCTGAGAGGCATAAAAATAACAGGAATTCTTCCATTAGTACTCCAAGCTATTCCATTTGCCACCCTTCTGTATCTTTTGGGTTTGTTGGCTGGAACAATGTCAATATAACTAGAAAACGAAATATAAAGGCTATTTCTGGAGTCAAGGAGGGAATGATTTAAAAAAAAAAATAAAGAAACCTGTGATATTTCCTTTGTTGTGCTTTGTGGGGTTTTTCTAAGTTACATGTGACTAATTTCTTGTTTTAATATATATTATTGAGGTTATGCATAAATCCTTATGGTTGATCTAATTATTTTTTTTTGCCAGAGTGAGCATTTATAAGATGTACATGGTCTACACCCAGGGATTTCAGTACTACAGGGTCCATTTTTGTACAAGAATTCAACATGTGTTTTGTTGGGGTTTTTTATTTGGTTGTTAAACCGATAGCTCTGCACAGAGAAATCTGGTGTGAGTTCCTCTTTTCACTCCATAAATTCAGTCTGAAATGAGACAGAATTGCAAGACTCACTCATTTCTTCATTCTTACACTCTTTTTCATCTCTTTTATGCTGGCCTGTTCACAGTTCTGTTTGTATTTGAGTCCACAAAGCAGGGCATGCCTCTGGGAGAGCACCTTTGGGCTGATACCCCAAATATTATTCTTCTCTCAGTGACCACAATCAGATATCAGGAAATCCTGCAAAGCAAATGCAGCTGGACATCACTAGAGTTAGGTGGTTTTTTTGTGTGTTTTTTTTTTTTTTTTTTTTTTTTTTTTTTTTTTTCTTGGGGGATATTTGGATAATTTTACAATTTCATGAGATTATAATCATAACCCAGAATCTCGCTCTTGGGCATGACTCAGAGCCCATCATTCCACCAGCGCACAATTTGACATTTCTCTGTTTTCAACCTCAGGGGCCTTTTTACTGCCCATTTACTGAACTTTGCTGACTTTTTGTTCAAATCTACAATTCTTCACTGCCAGGGCCTGAGTGTGATAACCTGCTGCTCAGCATCATCCGGAAATGTTAACAACTGATAACCCAAATCCTTGTCCCACATGTAATAAATATGCTGGACAGCAAAGTTCCAGCCTACAAGCCTTATGTAACTACTAATAAATTCCCTCAAGGTTAAAGACGAGCTTGCACTCCTACCTCATTTGCACTTTAGCCAATTATTTTTCCTCTTATGTACCTTCCTTCTTATCACACATGACAAGAGGATGTGCAGACCAGGAAATATCCTGTGGGACACTTGCAAACAGGCAGCAGGAGTTGTAAACACAGAGATTCAATAATTATTGGTGCTTGTATGCATGCTTAATGTACGGCTAAAATGAGTAATCAGTCAGAAACTGTGATGCATGACAGATGAGGGCAGATAAGAAAACAGGGGAAATGAAGAGTTGCAGCTTGGCTCCTCTGGTTATAGAACAAAGACAAGACTTTCAGTGCTGTTCATCAGTCACACTATGACTCTTCCCACCTCAGACGCAACACTGGATAAATGTATTTCCATAACAAATCCAATCTTGAATCAGATCCTGCTGGTTAATATATATATATATATATATAAATATAAAAATATAAATAAATATAAATAAATTCCTACCTAGGCCTTCTCTTGAAAATAATCTGGAAAAACTGCCATATTTGAGATATTTGAGCACATTTTCATGACAGTTTAATACTGGCATCTAGATACTTTTTAGAACTACAGAGAGAGTTGTTTTCAGTGCTATGATGCCACACATGGAACTAAAAGGTGAATTAAGTCACTACTAAGTGATTTTGGGAGCATCTTACAACAGCCAAACCCAACTAGAATGGATTTTGTTCTGGGATGTTCTAGAAAGTTGAGTTGTTCCCCTCCTAAGGGTTAACATTCATTATTTCTTTTCCAGCTTTGCCCGTTACCCTCTACTGACATTCCTGTGAGCAGTCAACAGCAAGTTTCTCTCCTTTCAGATATCTTTTCTAAACGTCAATGTCAACTTCTATTTAGACATTGTTTTGAAGAAATCATTACCCATTTTTACCCCAAATGATATTATTTGTATTTAAAAATGTCAAAACTTCTGCAAGGAATCCCTGTTCTATAATTAGCTCTTTTCTAAGATGTCAGTACTCATTAGTGCTGCTGCAAAGACAGATCAGTACAGTTACCACAGTTAGAAGTGGTAGTGCTTTTGCTGGCATTTGATTACTTAAAAAGTGCCTTTGTTAATATTCTCTGCTTCTATGTTAGCATTCTCTGGCTTGGAGGCATTTAAGCAAGCTTTCTTGAATCAAATATCTAAATAGGAGCCGTATTCTCAGTTTGCCCCTTGACTGTCATGTGAACAGAGTCAGGTTCTACTAGCTGCATTTTTAGGAAAAAACTGATGGTTAGAGCTTTTACCTTTAAGGTGTAACTATTCCTACTGAAACATAAAACTTGCTGCCCCTGCTTAAATCAGTATTTAATTCTCGTGCCTTGCAGTCAGTTCCCACACCATCATGTGTGCAAATGGAATGCGGCTTGCATACGTAATTGAATTAACATGAAACTCTCAACAAATAAAAGTTGCCTTTAGTCAGACTTCAGAAGAGAGCCCTTGCTAGAACTGCAAAGATAGCAAGTTGAACGCTTGCTCTGAAGCACTCCAGTTTTCACTCAAGGTGCTATTTTCTCACATATCTGAAACTCAGGCTTCTGTACCACATCGAAGGATGTCTGACACGGATCTGCCCAAATCCTCTCTAACACTGTGAACCCCATTTACAATCCTTTCATTTTAATTTAAAACCCGTTCCCGAAGGGGGGGAAAAAAAAAAAAACCCTAAACAAAAAAAAACCCCAAAACTTTGCCTTTTATCATGGCAGTTTTGCTGTGTCTGTGATGTTTCCTCCACCATTCCTTATAGAAATTGGATAGCCTACAGGTGTATCATAATGAACAGGAGCTGTGTGCAGTCTGTCTCCAGGTTTTCCAACAAGGTGACACCGAAAGACTTTCATTTTTAGGTTGTATAAAATTGACTTCCTTATTGAGCTCCAAGGTATGAAACAAGTCGTGTTTTGACAGCTTATTTAACAGGCTTTGCTGACTTCACAGGCAGTTTTATCTTCGGCCAGGAAGCAAAGCAGCCAGGGACAACCAGGTCCAGGAGGGAGGAAAGGGCTGAAATAAGAAATAGTAAGGATTCATACCCTAGAAGAAGAAAGGGAAAACAAAACTATCTTCTAATTTAAAAAATAAGTAATTTCATATTTCTGCTTCGCTTTCCCTTCTGCAACAGCTCTAACATTCCCTGGAATTTGCTCGAAACTCCTGTTATTCTAAGGCATATGACTGTGTCACAATTCTCCTGGATAATTAAACAGAAACAGCCCTCTGAGTCATATCCAAGGAGGCACTGCAGTCCTGATAACACACTCCCACACGTGTTGGAAAGGCTTTCACTCTAAACCAGCCTTTTATCTACTTGCACGTGGCCAAACCGCTCACAACCCTGTCTGCATTTTCTTTTAGAGCATTCCTCTTTAACCCTTCAATATTTCACATGGCCTCGAAGAGGAACCTTGAACATTTTGTTTCATGGGAAGTTTTATGTTGAGCACGACTTAAACAGGAGATTAGAGTTTGAAGGGAAAATAGAACAGGACTTGAACAGGAAAAGCAGCCTAGAACTAAATTAATCCAAAAAGTCTGTTTCCACTGTACAGGCAACAGAATTAAAGTAAAAGTTATTAAGTCAGGGATAAACATGGAACTATCTCCAGCAGAGAAGCAGCAGTTCTGAAAACTCTGGTAAAGAGTTTCAGAAAGTAACAGTGTATTAAGCCACAAAATACGAGACTTAAATGTTCATCCCTGTAATTACCCTTCATGATTCAAAAGCTTTGCTCATAACTCAACTTCTATTCAATGAGGCTGTGTGTTTTGATTTTCTCTCTAGTAATATTTCAGAGTTTACAAGAATTTCCCGTAACTAGCACGTTCAAACTGTGTGGCTTTTAACCTGACCTCCAGGAAGGAAGAATCTGGTACCAATATTGGTAGCTACAGTACCCAGAAACTGTCTCATTAAAGATGAGACCAGAATGAGAAAAGCAGCATTTGTGCCTGCCTGAGTGGTCAGAGCATTGTCCCATGTGGCAGTCTCTCTCTTTCTCTCTCTCTCTCTCTCTCTCTCAGAGCCTCAGCTCTGTTTTTGCCTCGGCTAGCTTTAGAGACAGGAAGGATTTTTCCTCAGAGCCCCAAAGATCCCAGACTGGCTGTGAACCTTTTCCTTTAGAGAGAGCAGGTCCCCGCCAATGCAAAGGAATGTCTGCACTTGATTTGGGGGAAATCAGGGCTTTATTCAGTCTTTCTCCTGCGACCTTGCCCCAGCAGGGTCAGGAGCCCAGTCCCTGTCCCCAAGCCAAGAGACCGATCCAAGTGCTTCTCCTGGTTTTTATCCAGGGGGAAGGGGCTAGAGGCAGAGACAAGCCACTACCCAATCAGGGATAAGGTGGGAGTGGAACAGAGTTGGATTACATTCCAGTGTGGGAGACTGGGCGGGGAAAAGGAGCGGGGACAAACCTCTGGATGTTACATATTGCAGGAGAACAGGGGGTAAAGAAAAAACCATTAAAAAACCCAATATAAAAATGAAATACAATATGAACCCAAATAATACATGGCAACAGGTGTGAGGAGTTATTTTGTGCTGTTCTTAGCCTGATGGAGAGCCATCTTCCCAGGGAAGGGCTGTGTGTGGCCATCAGATGTTTTCATGAGTGGATCCAAACTGCTCAGGGGTAAATGCCACCAACCCTCCTGCAGCCTGGGCAACGAGCAGTCAAGTGCATTAAATCCCAGAATATTCTGAGTTGGAAGGCTCATCAAGTCTAAGTCTCACGTGAATGGCCCATCCAGGGATCAACCCCACAACCCTGGTGTTCTCAGCACCAGCTCTGACCACCTGGGGCAATCTCAGGGCCCCAAGTGACAAAGGTGACAGCAAGGCGCACAGCAGGAACTTCTCCACGTTTGCCAGGTCGGGTATTAGGGAAAATCCCTTCACTAAAAGAGTGGTTTAATGTTGAATAGGCTGACCAGTGCAGTGGTGGGGTCATCACCCCTGGAGATGTTAAAAAATGAGTAGATGTGGCCCATCATGAAATGGTTTAGTGGGTGTTTAAAGGTTGGATTCAATCTTGGAGGCCTTTTCCAACCTTAATGATTGCTATGATTCTAAATGTTCACTAACTTTACTTGAATTAGCAAAGCACAATGGAACGACACTTTAGAAGGTGTTTACATTATTTAATATAATGATATTTCCATCTTGTCTAATTGCAGGAAATATTGATCAATTTGAAAAGCATATGTTGACCTTTCTTAGCTAATCAATTCCTTCTAAAAATAAAAATAGATTTTTTTTTGTTTTAACTAAGAATAAGGGTCTCATACAAAAAGATTGAATCAAAGTTCAACATGGCAGGCTCACGCAAAAAGAAAAAAGAAAAAAAAAATGCATATCAGAATCCAAAGCTCTACTTCAATTTGCATATTTTATGCAATTTCCACTTAAAAAGCTCAGTTCCATTAAACAGATCCAAGACTTACTAATTCAGTACTGTCAGGTATGAGAAACTTGGGAAATAACTGAGACTCTTATGAAAGATTACAATGAAATAATGTGGGATCATTCACAATACTGAGCATCACTGCTCAAATCCCCCTGCTGTCATCGTCACATGCCACGCAAGGTTTATAATGCACTTGTATACAAATGTTAATTCGGAATTTCTTGGAAGTCTGAAGAACAGGAAGGGTTCAGTGAGCTATGAAACACTCTGCTAAGCCACGTGTCCTTTGTGTGGCATGGCTTACTCCCAGGATTTATTCTAGTGCAGCTACAGGAGGATCCCTGACATTGATCCAACCTGGACCCTGCTCATGCACTAAAGACTAAATTCAGCTGTAACTTGAATGGCTACACACAGTTGTACCAGGCTGTAAATGTGGCTGACATGCCTTAAAAACATTTTATACAGAGTCACAAAATATCTGTGCCAATCTGATAAGAAACACCTTTGGCAGTGCCCAGCTCTGCTTCCCATGAAAAGCTCATCTAGAGGAAGCAACATCCACAGGACTAACAGAGTCATTTACAAGAAACAGCTCAGAAACTTGCCTGTCACCACTGAGAAAGAGAAATATGAAAGATGAAATATGAAATAAGCTGGACGTACCCCAGCAGCTCCATGCTGATTCAAATGGAGACTTATTCCTATTTACTAAAGTTAAATACATTCTTCCAGCTCAGATTTTCAAGCATGACCTGATCAATGCCTTGTCAACACTTTGCACACTTCACACATTTCTGTATCACCTGCCCATTTCAATGTTTGTCTTGGTAACATCGAATTCCTTCGCTGTGCAAGAGAAAGCCATGCCCTTGAGTAGTGCCACGAGTAATGATTACTCACCTCACTAATTTCAGTAGAGGGAGAAGTCAGATAGCTGCCAGATCCCAAGTCTTGCCTACAATTAATTAACCCTGTGGAAATGATGTAAAATGCTGCTCTGCTGCCTAAAATCCTCAGCAGCCACATCCAGATGTGCCCACTGCTATTTGTACGAGTACAGGAGGCTTTAAGAAACAATGATCAAAACCAATTAAAGAGAGTAAAAATCTGAGCAGTCAGTTAATATATTTATGTCTTTTTCTCACTGAGCAGTAGGCTTTAAAACATGGAGGAAAGGAATGGGGAAGCTGCTGTACCAGTGACCTCCTTGCACACATCCCAGCCGCAGAGAGTTATCTGCCTGCTGTAATGTGGCCCACAGTAATAAGAAAGCTTTGCAGTTAACAACTGCCCGCATTCTGTAAAAATAAAAATAAATAATAATAATAATAAAAAAATCCTCCCCAAATAACCCCCCCTCCTCCCCCCACCAAAATCCCATTAACTAATATTTTTGAGTCTATAAAGGAACTTAAAATTTCAATTCAAATCATAAAATCACACACATTTATAGATCACATCTACATTTGAGTGCAAAAATATTTAGGAAGAGAACAATAAACACAAAGAAGAATAAACTAGAAGCCCACTAAGTGTCAAAGCATTGTTTGCCATTAAGTTTTAACACATCCTCTGCTTTTAAACTCATTTTCTCATACAGAGAAGCAGCATTTTGAGCCATGATTCAGAAAAATCTAAATGAACAGATCAGTGGATGTGTAATTATTGTCTAACAGGTTGATAGAATTACTGGCCAAACCAAAACCAATGGACTTCTTTAAATTGCATGGAAAGAAAAAGAACCAATTTAATGTGTAAGTCTGGAAAACTTTCAAATACCACTATATTTTTTCCTCTTTACATATTGTAGCTATCCCTTCACAGACACACTTAATTGACTGGAACAATTCTACTTGGCTTCAGTGACTTTATAATTTGTCATAACCACCTCACAGACTCTTCCTCATACTGCCAAAAGAATCCTGTGAAATATGGTTTGGTTTAATTAAAGTATAATTAATGCCTTGAATTTTAATTATTTCTGCTGTGATCTGGAGATGAAAATATTCCTCTGCCAGAATAACACGTTTAATAGGAAATGGACATGCTTTGTATTAATTCCCACTCTATATCAATTTCAGGAATGGATTCCTTTGATTGAACAGGCAGAACCTGGGAAAAAAAGTAACCCACAAAACGACAGCTTTTCTGCCTGTCAGAATATAGATGTACTTGTTGAAAATGGAATTAATTCATTTAATGCAAAAAATAAAGCTGAAATCTGTTTTCTGAATGCTATAAGCAATCTGAGATTTTCCCTTTTATCTAGAGATGTGACTTGGAAAAAAAAAAATTCATGGTTAACAGGGAAGGAATGTTGAGTGGCACATTGACATGAAAATATTTTTGCTAAATGTGCATGTGCTGAATTTTAATTCTGCTCTGGAGAGACTTGAGGAAAAAAAAACCAAAAAAACCCCACCCTGCTGAAATAAATACAGGGCACTTTCTTTTCAGAGCAGTTATTCCATGACAGGTTGCTTGGAAAATGGTGTGGAAATATTTATCATAAATTGTAAAGTGTACAGATTATTTGGGTTTTGTCAAATGTGACATGGTTAGCATTTGATTTGGTGACCGAAATTTAACAGGTGACTGAAATTTAACTGCTGACCGAAATTTAACAGGTGACAGAATGCTGGAGCCAGGGGAAAACCAAACCAGTTCATTCAGTACTTATGACTTCACCATTAGGCACTCTTTATTCCTTTCTGAGCTTGTTAACTATTGCTCCTTTGGGAAAGAAAAACCCACATATTTCAAACACAGAAACAGAATAAATTGTATGGCAAGTCACAGAAAATAAAGAAATAAATTAATAAAAATAATGTAAGATCTCTCAAAGGCACCACCAGTTTTCTTCTGGTACAGAAAACCTTTCAGTTTAATTTGCAGATTCATAGAGTTTGAGATGCTCAGTCCTTTATAAGACCATGAGAAGGGGTTCTACTTGCACTAATTAATTCAGGGGTTTTTATTAGCTAAATTGCATGGCTGAAAATGTATTTTGAATATGAAAATAAGGTATTTCTATCACTGGAAACGAATATGGAGTGCATAAAGGATTTATAAGACAGCCTCCTTTGTACTAAATCAATGATCTAAAAAAAGATAAGCCATTGTTGCCACCATCTGCCTGCCTTTCTTCTCCTACCTTTGTTTCCATTTATACCTCCTTGGGATTCCTTCTCTGACTCCCAGAGGAGCTCTTAACGACCAAACCTAAAATGAATTCAAGCAGTGACTCTAAACATTAATTCCCTCAGGTTCAGAATGAAATACCAATATATGCCAAAAAAATCTTACACATTCAGAAAAAACAGAGCTACAAACATATGCAGTAACATATGCCTTGAAATGAGCAGTACAGTTATTTTAAATATTGAAACGCTTTTAATTTTTGAAGACACAAAAACAGCTGAACCAGGAGAAGCTTCATTAAAAATCTGCCAAAGTTTTCAAATGTTTAATATTAAAGTGTCTTACAAATGCATCAACTAAAGACCTAGCATAACCCAGAAGTAATTGACATTTACCCCAGATTACCTCCTGTCTTTAACAGGAGCTTTTCTGATAGGCATTGAATAAATGTATGAATTGCAAAAATAATTGCAATATCCTTGGGCATTTGCTTTAAAACATTAATTTATTCAAGTAATGAAATGCAAATGCTATACAAAGACAAAATCCACCTGCTTTAGTGTGCAAGGGGAAGGTTTTCCTCAGCCTTTTCCTCCTCCAAAAGATGTTACTGCACCTGAAAACCTCCCTGTGTCAGACGTGGCCCAGCTCAGCAGGGAAACGGCAAAATTCCATTTTGTTGCTCCAAAAACGAGGAGCTGCCTAGTGAGTAATGGGATTTGTCAAACTGTCCATGACCACAGGACTCAGCTCCCTGTTCCTGATTTCATGGACAGGGCGTGGCTGTGAGGAGGACAGGATTTTGCTCACCTCAGTGCAGAGAGAAAGCTCTTTTCCTAAATCACTGAGATCCTTTCCTTTCCTTTTCCTTTCCCTTTCCTGCTGTGGCCTGGGTATGGATCCAGAGCTCCTGAAACTGCTGCAGGAGCTGAAATTGTGAATTTGAAAGGATAAAACAGCTGATTTGGTTTATATTCTACTTTACAATACATGCATTAAAATTACTATGAATTTGGCAGGTGTGTGTTGGCTCTCATGGGACAGCAACTCCATTTATTTTTCCATGGATTCTGGTGTATGATAATCCTCTCTAAGATAAAAGACAAGCTTACCAGGGATTTTCACCCTCCCTTAGATCCCCAGATGCCCAATGGGGCAAGGAGGATCCATAAATCCAGTCTCTTAACAAGCACAAACTAGAAATTCTTATGGAATAGCTTGTGGCTGGCAGGTGAGCCACTCCAGCTATGCAGAAAACATAATGAAAAATTATGCTTGAAAAGTGGAAAATAAACCAAAAAAGGCTTACCTGAGCAGTGTAATTTATAACATGCCAGCCCTTGGCTCATATTTTGGCTGCTTTCTTTAGTGCAAGGAGCCCTCCTGGTGCTTTCAGCAGGCTCAAAATCCTGAAACATCAGAGGGGATTTGGCTCCTCTCCTCAGCTCTGGGCAGAGCTGAGGCGTAGCTCTGTACCTGGGGCTGCATCAAGTTCTGTTTTCATGGTGTCTTCCAGAACACAACTGAAAAAAAACCCCAAAACAATAAAAATTCCCCCCTCAAGTTTTTATTTTTCCTGCAGCTGGATCTAAAACTAATTTAACTACATTAAAGATATCTGCTCTTTGGTTACTCAGAGGAAATATTCTGATTTTTGCAAGGAGTGCTCATCACTAAGGTTTGCAGCTGTGATGTAGAAGTAAATTGAGAATGAACCTGCGGTGGAGTTCACATTTCATTCCTTTGAAAGTGGGCAAAAGTGTGAAATCCAAAGACATTTCCTCTCTCTGGCACTACTGCAACACCTGCGTATCAAAAGTCAACGTTTTGTTTGGATTTCTGTAAAACAGCACCTGTAATCCAGCAGGAATTCTGCAGTAATTCCTGTTTGGTGTCTTCTCTGCTTCAGATACAGAACACAACACTCAGCCTTAAGCTGTAATCCTGTACTAGGTTTGAAAGATAAAGCCCCTCCACCAACCCCTCCACCTATGGATCACCCACAAAGTTACTTTAAAATGTGGAAATTTCTAGATATAAACTTATATCAAAGCATGTATCTTATGCCTGATGCATAAATACACACATTATATAATATACATTGTACATATATATATTTTTCAGCTTGTTAGGAGTAGAATAGAAAATGTCATGTCACGAGGGCTGTGGTATTTTGTTAAGCAGAACCACATTTAACTAGATCATGAGATAAATAGCAAAGAATTTGTGTAAATATGAAGTTAACCTTGGTACCTTGGTCATTTCACACTACCAAATGGGAAACAAAAAAGCAATTCAACTAAAAATATAATATTTTTGCTTGTTGCCAGGAAGAAAATGTTACTGGAAGCTTTGATGCTTGTGGCAAATGATATCAGTCACCATTAATTTGACTAAAACTGTCAGTTTTGCATTATTTGACAGGCACTTCTAGTTGGGGCTTATTTTCTGAGAACATTTTGACAAGTGTATCGCAGTACAAGCATTTCTAAACACAAAGAAACAGTTTAGGAAGCAGCCAGAGTGATGCAGAGCAGAGAGGTGTCTGGGTTAACTCCTCAGGAGTCTGGAGAGCAGAATGCCAAAACTGAGAGCAACTTTTCCCAAGCAATAAAAACAAACACACATGCAGAAAGCTGCCCTCAAGTTTTGCATGGGAGGGTACAAGCACAAGTAATGTAATTAATTCTACGTTTTCAGAGTTTTGTTGTTGTTGTTGACCAGCACCATGCTTGTTTGTGAATAAAAAAGGACGAACAAACGGATTATACTGAGGACTGTAGATATTAAAAGCTGTCTGGACTGAGGATGCTTCTCTGCAACCAGCTGGCTGATTTTACAAACAGAACTCTGCAGAAGACCTGAAGTGGTGACACGTGGGACTCACAGAACATCTCCCCATTTTTGGGATCCTGAGAGATGGGCCTGGGTGCACTGCCTTAAGGACAGCCCTTCCCAGCTCCACCTGGGAAACAACATAATTGTCTTATACAGTCCTCTCAGCTGTATTTTAACGTTTTATGTTTTGCTAAGCCGTACAGTACAGTAAATTAATCACACTGTTATTTCTATATGCCTTAAGGTGCATACATATATACATGCGCATCAGCGCAGGAGAAAGGAAGATGACAGCACCCTAAATTCCGAGGCTATGCCAGAGCAAAATGCAATCAACCATCCCTTAGGGTGAAAATGTCTGTGAGCAGCCCCCTCTCACCAGAAAACATCCAATGGCTCAACCAGGAGGATGGAAATTCACCACCAAAACTGAGTGTATTCATTCCCCTCTAAAGGGAAAACTTTTCTCCCCACTTTTTCCCAGATAGCTGCTGGTGTTCTCAAGTCCCAGGCTATTTTTGGCAGGGCCTGTTGAACTGTTCCAGGACAGAAGATTCAATAGCCTCTGAGGTTGCCTTCAGCATTCAACTGAGGGTGAACTGGCAGGAGGTTCAGTAATGAAGCCTCAGATAATGGGTTGCCCTGGCAACACTGCTGCCTGCTGCCAAATTCTGGAGCTCAAGTTTAAAAGCTGATCTCAAACCCATGTCCTCTTCCAAAAAATCTCCAAGCTCTTATTAAAAAAAGCAAACACACTACCATATTCCTCTCTCTCTCTCTCTCTCAAAAAAAAAAAAAAACAAAAAAAAAAAAAAAAACAACCCACAAAAAAACCCTCCAAATCCCCCACCAAAAAAACCCCCACACCAACGAAACCAACCAACAAAAACTCCCAAAACAAAACAAACAAAATAAAAAAAATCCAAAACAAAACAACAAAAAAAACACAACAACAACAAAAACAAACAACCAACACCCCCCCCCCCCGCCCCAAAACCAAATCATTCCACATACAAGGAGGCAGTCCTTGCTCTGCCATTTACTTCCAGAGCTGTTACTCCAGTTCTTCTGACCTCAGTACTGGCTTCTCTTCCACTAAAATGCTACATTTCCAATGCTACATTGAATTTGCCTGGTTTAAAAATCAAGCATGCAATATTTATATACTTCTAGTTGAGCATGCAGAAGATAAAAATGCCATTTCTGAGGCAGGCAGCAGAGTTTAAAAGGCAGTTCTGTTACAGCAGGTTTTCAAAAGCACCTTTTGTTACTGCCCTGTGCCCCTGTGAACCTCAGCAGATATCAAACCAGAAGTTTCCACATAATTATTTTTTTTTTTCCCTTGCAAGTTCTGAGGAGAAATAGTTGCCCTAATTTTATGAAATTTAGGGCAGTGTGAAAAAACCCTAGGTTTATCAAACAGCAAAAGGTAATGCAGAAAGTAGTTAAATTTTTAATGGAGCTTGAATGTCATTCACAAACTGCAGTGATGGCACAATTTTATCATTATATTCCAATTCTTAGAGCGTCTGAATTTGGGTTTCCAACTCCCAGCTCTAAGTTCTCAATATATTTAAACTACATTACAAAGAAAAAAAAACCCAACAGTCTGCATCAACTCAAATGCCCTATTACACAGGGAGAGAATGCCAGGAAACACAATATATAAGGGTTTTTTTTCCCAAGGAATTTCGATCTCTTTCCACTCAGTATTAAAAAAAAATCCAAACTTAGTACCAGCTAAAAAATGAAGGATGCAGCTGAACAATCACTGACACTTCTGATAAGAAATATCCTCAACATCTTCAAGAGCCTCTCAGTGACGGATATTTCTATGGATCCTTCACAGTGTTCGCTGTCAAGCAAATGCAATAATCCCTATGTCAGCTGGCAAGGCAGCAGCAGAGCAGAACTCTTCTGCACAGGCTCTGCCTTGCACATCTCACTTTTCCATGCCTGCAATGACCTGCCTGTGTCTCACCTTTGCACTGCCCAGCAAATCCTCCAGCACACACCAGCGCCGCCTTGTTGTTATAAATTCAATTTAGTCATTACATGGATGGTGAAATCATAAGAAATAGGAGGAATTTGCCTTTAGCAGTTTCATGTTGGGGTGTATAAAGCTTTCCCCAGAAGTCTGAGATCACTGAGATCTGTTTGCTTCAACAGCAACATAATGGGGAAAAAAAAAAAAAATAGTGAAGGACATCAGTGAAGCACATGAATGTGGCTGATTCATGCAGAAAGTTCCAATTCAGATTGCCTGACAAAGTATTTTAAACAAGGGTCTTGGCACACTACCTCATTCTAGGTGGTTCATTATACAAATAACATCAACTAAGAGCAGAATAATTGCTTTGCCTCATCTCTTTCTGTGCTAAGTGCGTGCATTATTATTCTATGTACTTTCCTAAAGCAAACAACCTCCTTCACTGGCTATTAAAAAGTCTTTTAAACTACTTGAATCGTAAACCTCCCCGGTTCTGAGTGTGCTCTGCTTTACACAGGAGTCTTGTTTGTACTTCCTATAATTCTGTGTCTGCACATCTGCAAATGTGCTTATTGTGAGCAGATTTCAGCAGCACACCGGGACCCCTGGGGGAAAGTTCAAGGATAAAGTTCCTCACGCACAAGCAACACAACAGGGAACTTTTAAAAACACATTGTTTGCAGTGATTTAAAGAAACAAGCCTGCATTTAAAACCTCTGTTAAATTTTAGGCTCTTGTAAATCCCAGTGACAGATAGGTGCTCGAAGGTTCCAGTGGTTACTGGCACATAAATTTTGATTTTGAGCATGTAAAAATAGGGAAGAAGTTGTCTTTGGGACATTTGGCTCTGCCACCTGTGGCTTCCTCTCGGATTTTGTTACGAGATTCAGGTGGTTTTAGAGTCTTTTTGCCTTCTGCAAAGCTCTGAGCCAGACGTAAGAAGGAGACGGAGTCTTCAGGTCCTGATTTTTCAAGGTTGCGCGCTTTGTTTATTGTTTCTTATCTTACAACTTTCTCAGTGCCCAGCAAAGGTCTGTGCAGCTGCACGGGCATCTGGTGACTCCTCCCGCACTGGGCTGCCGCTATCTTTTATACTAATTGTTATGTGTTCTTTATTTATCATTATTTGCCAATGTCTATCACTGATACTAAACAGGTCATCTCTACTTTGACCCAATCTCTTTGAACTACTTTGTGCCACCGTCACTGCCGAAATGGAGTGAGGGAAGAAGAAAGAAGAAGCAGGAGACAATGCCCCAAATCCTCCATCTTGCTCCTATTCACTTCCATACTAAAACCCCAAATCTACTGTTTTCTCACCCTGTGATAATCTAAACTACTATCTTTCACACTCTTGTGGCTTGCAATCCTTCCCGCAGTGCAGGAAGCCTTTCCCATGGACTGGGATCAAAGCCAATGTCCCTCTGGGCTCTGTGCCAGGGTCCCAGACCCCCCTGTCCAGGTCTCTGACCCTCCAGGGCAGCCAAAGGAATGCCCTGGACTCCAACAACTTCCCTTCTCCATCCCTCCTCCATCTCCCATCTGTGGTGGCTTTTCAGGACCTTGGGGGAAGAGTTTGTGTCTGGTTTTGCCCTGGAATGCTCAGAACCGGGGAAAGGCAAAGTCAGTTATTCTCACCTCTCCTTTCACAACATCTCTTACATCCTCAAGAAAGTTTTATATTGAAACACGCTGCATTAAAAAAATAATCCCAAGTGTGAGTGGTCTCTGATCTGGTTTAGCAGACTGGAAATATTCTCCAAAACTGGTGAAGTTCTGCTAAATTATCCAAAGATGGTGGATTTAGGCTGGAGTGTTTTAGGAAATCGAGTAACTGTAAATACAGACTCCTTTTTCATCTCTGTGGAGGTTTAGGCTGGATTTTAGGAAAAAGGTTCTTCCCCCAGAGGGTGGTGGGCACTACCCAGGCTCCCCAGGGAATGGGCTCAGCTCCAAGGCTGTAGAGCTCCAGGAGGATTTGGATAACAGGGGAGAGGGAGATTGTTGGGGTGTCTGTGCCAGGAGTAGGACTGGATGATCCTTGTGGGTCCCTCCCAACGCAGGATATCCCAATATTCTATGAAAAAGTCCTAGAAAGTCATCTGGAGTTCAAGAAATATGTGACTGCAGTGAAATTTAAGAAATTAATCCCTGAAAAGAGATCAGTAGGAATTTTGCCACTTTCCTTCTAGATTTAGGATCCAAAAAATCTCCATCCTATCCCATAATAGAACTAAAACCATAGCAGTTTGGAAAATTCTCCCATGACTGATGCAATCACCTGCCAACGTCTCACTGATAATGTATAGAAATTATATATATATAATATTATATATATATATATTTAAAATGCACTAAGTTATACACAGTATAAGTATTGCAGAGAGACACATTTCCAAAAGAAAACAAGTATCTTCCATCTTTGGAGATTCTGTGTTACAAATTTAATGAGAAAGTAGATTTTTTTTTTTTTTTTGGTGCAAACACAAAAATAAACTAATTTTATTTTGATGGTCTTGTTCTTAAGGCAATAAAAATGCATCACTTGTCTATTCTTAGTGTAGTTATTATCTACCTGAGCCTACAGTTCAGCAGCTGATGAAAACACAAAACCTTTGAGTTCCCACTCTCTCCCGGCTCAGAAGGACTTTAAATCAGGATGTCTACAGAACTGGGTTTTCCTTTTGCATCAGCCATTTCTGAAAGCAGTGCCACAGCCTGACAAGCTGAACAACATTCTGCCTTTTCACTAAAAAATTCTGAAAGTGTGTTTTTTTTATAAGGGGAGATATTTACCCAGATAAATTAACAGGCAACAACATTTTCTGAAATACAACAGTCTATGAGGCAAAGGAAAATGTTGCACAATTTCTCGAGTACCTTATTTTAAGAATAAAACACAAGTAGCTGAACAGTTGTACCAAACTGTTCTGGTCCATGGTTTTATTTTCCAGTAAATCAAACATCCTGCCCTAAACCCTCTCCACTAAAGTTACCTTTGCCATGATCAGAGTGTGCTGATGAGACAAAAACATTGCATTATTTTCTTTTGAGGAATTATTGTGCTCAGGGCTGTATCTTGGGAAACAGAAAGGAGATTTTGGCCTGTGGTTCTGGGCCGGGAGCAGGACACTTCTTGGAACAGTCTATACATTTTCTGTCCCAGTGTATTTCTTTCTGGGTGACTCACAGAAGGACATGGACAATGGTCAGGCCAAATTAATTATTGAGGTAATCAGCTCTCTGGTCTCTGCTTTAAAGAGAGAAGGGTCACAGAGAGCATAAAGTTAATTTATATATGGCAAAATAAAGACAGGGGACTATTGCTTTTCTAAGAAATAATTTAAAGTTTTCTGAAGAGACTCTCAGAGCTTTGGATCAAAGATAATGAAAAAAGACCCAGTACATATTCTCATTATAACTTCTAGACCAATACTCTGGCATTTTCATCAGAAAAATCCCATTTTTTTCAACAGATTGCTTATGCTTACTAGGAACTGTATTGTTTCTTATCTGTAGCTGCACACCCTCACAGACCTGATTTGGTACAAGGAGACAAGCAAGACATTGAAATCGACCTCCAATACCTAAAAATATCAGGAAGTATCTCATTACCTTGACTTTTATGGCTGATCAGACAGAGCAAATTGTAGTCTGTAGTTTTAAATACAAACTTTCTCTCTACCCAAAAATGTTTTCACAACTGTCAGTAGTGAAAGCTGTGCCCAAAAGTAGCCAAGAAAGCAGTTCCAGTTCCGCAGCACAGCTTCAGTAGCACAAATAATCACTTGAAACTGGGTGTTTCAGACAATTTAATTTACTATACAACACCTGCAAGCTGACAGCCTGTGCCATGTAATTAAGAAAGAGATGCCTGGCAAGAATTACGTGTTGGGGGAACCTACTGGAACCTAACAGGTTTTTGACTGAACTGAAGAATTGAACAAACTTAATGACTCTACTGGTGGACCATATAATTTCCTTGAGTAAGGGTTTTACTTGAAAGTTTTTAAATCATGTTTCTTTGCTTTAAAAACAAGCAATTCAGGGAACTCTAAATTCAAAATGACATTTGTATTAGATAGGTTACCAATGGGCATTTATGGATTACATAACGCAACACAGGAATTTCTTCCTGGCTGTGTTCATTTCCCACTACTAAATTAAAAAAGTAGGAAATGTGCCTTTAGCCTAGGGGTAAATAATATAGGAAAAATATCCAAACTGGCTTTCAGGAAAATCAAGAAGAGAGAGAAAATAAAGAATAAAATATTATTAATAATATTAAAGCCTCAAGCTAATACAAGGTAAAGTAAGGAAAGGCTTTAGTCATGCTATGGAATTCAGCACTGAATTCTTTATAAGAATGACAGTACAACCAAGCACAGAAAAAAGAAAAAGGGGGAAAAAACAACAAAAAAAGAGAGTTTAGTTTGGAGTTAAAGAAAGTGGATCTGTTCGTACAAAAGCTGTCTCTTTTCAGGAGAATGGATGATCTATTTCAAGTACTTTAAAGCTTACTAAAGAGAGCATCACATAAGGACAACTTTGCACTGACCTGGACCACATGCCTGAGATCTTCCCGCTTCAGATTATCTCATTAAAAATTGAGACAGCAGCTCTGATCCATTTTACATCATTTTACATTGCTGACAGCAACTTAAACAGGCTCCAACAACAACAGCAAAAAAATAAATTCCAACCTTCTTTTTAATTTCTCTTTTTCAAAGCGTGTTTCTTTAATCCTTGGGCTGAAATGGTTCCAAACCTGTGCCCGGCAAGGAAAAGGGCCCAGACAGCATTTCAGGCATTTCATTCCCACTAGGCAGAGCCTGTTTGCCTGGTGACACTTTCAGGTGCCACACAAACCACATCCAGTGCTTTGAAAAGTCTTTATTGTGTCTTTCAAGCCCACATCCCTCCTCTGAGAGGCTCAGCTGGGATGTGCCCTGCACTGCAAAACCCTCCATGGGTGTTATGGGCTGATTCACAAAACCTGAGCTGGGCGGAGGACCAGCAGCAGTTGAGGAGCACTATTAAAATTTGTAAAGACTGCTGAAGACCTTTTATTTTGCTTCGTTCCCCCTTCACTTTTATATACTGCTGACATATATCAGCATCACAGGTGAATAATGTCTCCAAACAGCTTTAAAGAGGGGGACACAAAGCAAAGCCTCTCTTTAAATCACAGCAGCACTGAGTAAAACTATTAGTTCCTACATGCTGAGAATTCAAATTTGTTCTAAATACACTTTTTTTTTTTTCCTCTTCAGCCACAGCCAGGCAAAGGGGCTGCACTTTGGCTTTCAGGACACCTCTGACATTAAACCTCACAACACGTGTAGCTAAAGATGCAGCTTTTTTGTGCTTTAGCCCTCAGTCCTGCAAAGCTGATTTGTGCAGCCAGATTAATGAGTCACCTGCATGCTGCAGTGCTGCAGAAAGTTTTGTTGCAGTGTGAAGCAAGATACTGACCAAAATGAGATATTTAAGTCAAAGAATTCTCTGCTTTGGAGCTGGGTGAAAAGGCAGCTGGAATTTTGCAAGTTGCATCAGAAAGAATATAGTTCCTGCAGTGGTATTAAAAAAGCCAGACAGAATAATCTTCTCTTGTTTAATAAAGCTTCTTGGACTTGACCAGGTTGGTGAAAAGAAGATTATTAAAGATCCTGATATATAAATGACATGAACCACGACAGAGATTTTTTGCAATTTCAGTATTGTTTCCTTTTGAAGGTAAAATATGTGTTATTTTCCAGAGGAATGTATGTCTTGGTAATCCAGCAATGCCTTTGCTGTGGTGTTTACTTGCTGTGTGCAAGTGAGAGGTCTGCAAGGCAGAATGATTAGACTGTCAGCCAGAAGAACAATGAGCTGTGTTCCAGCACAAAGAAAGCAATTTCAAAGGGAAAACCACCTCGATGGAGCAGCAAGAAGCAGTTATTAAGTAAGGAGAAGCAAATAGCTTTTCTTTTCCCACTGCTTTCTCCCATAACATTTTCATTAACATGACACATAAAATTATGAAATAAAGCACTAATATAATCAACTGCTGGCAGTGATTAAAAAGCAATCCCATGTCCAAGGCTTTTCTGCATGTTTCCATGGTTAGCTGAATGGAGTATTTTAGAGCAGTGGAATTTGGAAGTTATGTTTTCCTGCTGTCACTAATTCCACATTAGCACAAGCACATTTACTGACTTAGTTCTTAAAAGAACAATTGAATTTTACATGAAAATGGTAATAGCATCTGATATTCCTAACTGTTCAAGAAAGTGTAAAGCCATCAGGCACTCACTAACAAGTATATGAGCAGTAACCTAATTTGGGAAATTAATGCCACACACTGTCAATCCAGGTGTGCCAAACAATATGTGTTCCAAAGTAAAGTTAAAATTCTTTATAACCCCTGATGTCGAAATTGAGACCTCAAAAAGATTTGACGAGAACAGTCTTTTACATTGACACAATCAGCCAAGAGCACCTCTCTCATTTTGTGACATATGCTGAACTATATTAGTTAGATATTACCAATTTATTTCAGCAGAAGCTTAATTTCAGGAGTTTTGCTAGCCTTAATTTCTCCTGAAACAGCTTCCTGGTAGTGTACTTGCAATATGATTTGATTTATTACAGCAGAGCTGTCTTTGCTATAGAATTTCTATGGCTAATGTATGCAGCTGCAAGTATTTTCCTTAATCAAAGAGAAAAGGACCACTTTCCTTTGCCAGATCTCATCAGAGCACAAGCACCCAGCAGTGATGGGTGTTTCTGTCCTGCATGGATTTCTACAGCTCACCAGAGGACCTTGCAGGAAATGGTGCCACTTGACATCATCACCCAAGCACCAGAAATTCCTGCTGGCCTCCTCAGGGTGGGGGAGTTCCCACCTTCCATCCAGGCAGGATTGACCACCTGCATCCCACTCAAACATCCCAAAAGCTGAGCTGGGAAACTGAAAGAGGTTTAAATTTTTTTGTCTGCAGCTTTTAACACTGAAACTCTGTCACATTGACAGGAATACCTCCCACATCCTTGGGGTTTGGGGTGGCACAAACCACAGCAAAACTCAGGCTTAAGACTGGGAGATAAGGAACTGTATCAAATAAGATTGTTGGTGAGTTCTGAAAAAAATTAAAACAGCGTAATCTATGCTAAAAAAGAGGTGATATTCTCAACCACACCCCTGCCCTAGGCCATAATTGGAATTTTTCAACCATTTTATGCTAAATAGTCAGATTTAATGTGTTGCTTTCTGTACTTCTGTTTCTCTTCAGCAAATTGTGTATCTCTGGTCCTTTGGGAATCTGTCATTAATAAGCTTTGTCTCAGAGTATCGTATGTTAGATTCAGTAATCTGTGTTTTCCAGAGGTTTCATGCCATTCCTCTCTCTCTGAAATTTATGATCACTTGCAAATATAATCACTATGTTGTTCAGTACCTTTTTTATTTTTAATGAATAAATATGAAGATATAACATGTTATATTTTCCTATAAATTCCCAGATTTCATCTTACTCACATGTAAATCTATTTCTTCCCCAAGAAAATATGAAAACACTTACTAAAAATTCCTTACAGACCAAAATAGAAATGCTGAGTCTCTCTGCTCTAAAAATTGCAGACATGAAAGAACCAAAGTTGTGGTTGTTTTGTTGTTTTTTTTTCTTTTTTTTTCATGAGAAGGATAGGATTTGAGTGTTCTAAATGTAGTTTTGTACTCTTATATTCTGGGCCAGTGAAAGTGCAGCCTCAAGGTGTTTTGGCAGCTGACAGCAGCTATAGCCAGGCTGAACAACAATAATCTTGTGGTGTGGATCTGTATGGCTTTTTGTCAAAGTAAAAATTGAGTTACTGTGTGCTTTTACAGGTGACACAAGCAAAAGAATGGTGTCAGGATGCTGGGGACAGGTTGCTGACAAGGATATTGGTCCACAACAGTTTTTCAGATGAGCTTTGACTATGACACTTTTGAGCATATGATTGTAAAAATTCTTCTGTCCCCTGCATTCTTACAGAATCATAAAGGAGAGGTAAACCTCTGGGAAAATTGGTAGGAAAAGTGATGACAGCTGGGAGGGAAACTGAAGGCAGGGAAAAGGTTGATGGATTATTGTGCTACCGAACCCCAGCAGTAAGATCCTCCACTTGTAAAAAATGGCACTGTTCTGTTGTTGATGTAAAGGCAAAGCAGCTGTTGTTTCAGAATTCCTCTCTGCCCCCTTGCAGACACAAAAAACCAAAAAAACCCAGCACCCCCCTCCCCCCCCCAAAAAAAAACCAAACCAAAAAACCCACAAAAACCTCAAACCCAGCTGTTGGCAGCTTGGGTCTGTGTCTGTGTTCCAATCAAATTGTGCACTGCAAGTCAGAGAAGCCACAAAACAATTGTCTCTGACCTCTCCAACACCTGCCTCAGGTTGCTCAGTTTCCCAGGAATAATTGAAGAGCTCTCCAACCCCTGAAGTCAGGGGTTCAGGAGAGATGCAGGACTACATATTTTAAGGGGCATTATTGACACACAGCACCTTTCATGAGCCTCAGAACACATTTGTGGGATTAAAACCTAAATACCCCTAAGAACCATTACATTCTACAACGCACAGGAATATTGCTGCCACCAGGATTCCCCTCTCCTGCAATTAAAGGTGCCATTTATTACCTTGTAAGAGACAAGGAAAAAGAATTGCATTAAAAAAAAAAAATCTTCCCAGAGAAGACTGACCTTGGGTGTAAGTCTTTTTTCTGCCAAGGCTTTCTGATGGCAAATGATACAGAGCTGTACTGACAAGTGTCAAATCAACACACTGGGCTCTGATGAGTGTATGCCAGATCCTTTCCATACTCCTTCATATCCAGCAGTAGTAACTGGGGGTTTGTAATGGTTTTAATTTAATAAAACCAGGTGGAAACACTAATTAATGTAGGGGTTTTAGTATTTATTATCTTTCTGTGGGAGGGAGAGATTAGGAGAAAAAAACCCAAAAAACAACAAAGCAGGCTTAAGCTTAAAAATGAACAAAAATAGTTTTATTTACACACTAAAAGAATGAGAAAAAAAGGAAAAAACTGAGAAAAAGAAGACCTAAACTAAAACAGAATGACACTTTAAAACACGCTTCTCTCCTCTTACAAACTATTAACTTTCTTATTAAACAACATAGAAAGACACAACTTGTGATTTTCAGTCAGTTTCACTATTTAGGCATAATCACTCATTACTTAGGAGAAGAGTCTCTCTAAGGTTATTTTCATGAAGATGTTTGCTACAAGACAAAATAGTCCAGTGCTCCCAATGTCACACATCTGCTGCCACCCGGAGTTTTCACAGACTGTGATGTTCTATCAGCAAAGCTTCTCAGCATATCTGGAGTACTACTTATGAATACTTCTTCTAGTCTAAAATCATCTTTGTCTCAAAGGCTGAGACCTCCTTTTAACCCAGGACTAGGAGCTTTAAAGTTCCCAAATAAATCTCAATTACATCAGTCCTCAGTTTTGATTAGAATTAGCATTCTCCCCAACAACACTAAGATGCTACAAAGAACAGCCCATTTCGCCATAGTTTGCCTTAGAGACATCCGGTTAAAAATGTCCACGTCTTCAATCCTATTCTAATATTATTAGTTCTTTCACTTCTAATCTAACTGACTTTGTTCGGTGTCTGTTCCATGTACCCTCTGTTTTCCTTCTTTCTCAAGGAAGAGTTGTGCTTTAAAACTTTTATGTTGCTAGGAAAGGGTTAAATCCTCCCAGGCCTGCAAGGGCCCCGTGCACCCGCCAGGCTGAAGGGCTGAAGAAAATGCAAAGCTGTGCTGATGGAGGAAGCTGGTAGATTCTTTTTTCCACCCCTCGGTCTCATCTAAGGCAGTCCAGCTCAGAGCTGTTATGGAGCTGCAGGCTTGCTTTCTCTGCTGCCAGTGGTGATTAAGCTGGGCCATGTTTTGGCCCTTTCTGCCGCGGTCTGAGCACTGCCGAGCTGCAGCTGGTTTCTTCCCTGCTGGCAGCAAGAGAAAGGGGCTCAGCCGGCCCAGGGGGGAAAGGGGCTCAGCCGGCCCAGGGGGGAAAGGGGCTCAGCCGGCCCAGGGGGGGAAAGGGGCTCAGCCGGCCCAGGGGGGAAAGGGGCTCAGCCGGCCCAGGGGGGGAAAGGGGCTCAGCCGGCCCAGGGGGGGAAAGGGGCTCAGCCGGCCCAGGGGGGGAAAGGGGCTCAGCCGGCCCAGGGGGGGAAAGGGGCTCAGCCGGCCCAGGGGGGGAAGCGGCTCAGCCGGCCCAGGGGGGAAAGGGGCTCAGCCGGCCCAGGGGGGAAAGGGGCTCAGCCGGCCCAGGGGGGAAAGGGGCTCAGCCGGCCCAGGGGGGGAAAGGGGCGCAGCCGGCCCAGGGGGGGAAAGGGGCTCAGCCGGCCCAGGGGGGAAAGGGGCTCAGCCGGCCCAGGGGGGGGAAAGGGGCTCAGCCGGCCCAGGGGGGGAAAGGGGCTCAGCCGGCCCAGGGGGGAAAGGGGCTCAGCCGGCCCAGGGGGGGAAAGGGGCTCAGCCGGCCCAGGGGGGAAAGGGGCTCAGCCGGCCCAGGGGGGAAAGGGGCTCAGCCGGCCCAGGGGGGGAAAGGGGCTCAGCCGGCCCAGGGGGGAAAGGGGCTCAGCCGGCCCAGGGGGGAAAGGGGCTCAGCCGGCCCAGGGCGGGGAAAGGGGCTCAGCCGGCCCAGGGGGGAAAGGGGCTCAGCCGGTCCAGGGGGGAAAGGGGCTCAGCCGGTCCAGGGGGGAAAGGGGCTCAGCCGGCCCAGGCTCTCCCTGTGCAGGCAGCGGCCCTCAGAGGCCCGGCCGGGCCCAGCCCGGCCGCCCAGAGAGGCAGCAAGGCCCGATCCGGGCCCGGCCCGGCCCGACCACGATGTCACCCCATGGCTGATTCCAATGTGAGAGAGAGACCGATCAGCAGCAGTTTAGTTTTAAATGTCCCCTCCAAAGACGCATCAGCATTTCCCATTGGTCAACCTAGCTGTCAATATCCCAGCCAGCTTTTTGATACGTCCCTGTCCTCCCCCCCCCAAACCACTCCATGGTAACGGCAGGGAAAAACATTTCACATTTCTCTATAACCAGAATACAAAACTGTGCTGATGCATGATAGGGTTAAATAGGGTTTATTGTTACCACAGAGTGTGCAGAAAATTCAAGTGTTGCCTTTAAGAATCTGACTACCATGATCCTTTTCCGTTTGTGGAATATAAGCCATCACGTGCTTGTTTGATCCATCTGTTTCATGCAATAGAAGTGAGTTGCAGCTACAATTCTACTACTTACTGGTAGTTACTAGGAATTTACTAGTGGTTAGTAGCAAGTCACCTTTTACTCGACACACATAAATACTGTCAGGTTTGCACAACTCTGCCCCACCAGCATGAGAAAGATGTTGACAAACTGAAGAGAGTTTGCCGAAGTAAAAATCAGTACAAATAATTTTTACGCATCTTTGCATCAATCCATGTTTTTCCATTGTTTTCCATCTTGTTCTTGGCCTGTGACAGGTGTTTCAAGTCATGAGTTTGAGCTTTGTTTTCGCTGCATCAGTGGCATCGCTTAGATAGTGGCATCACTTTCAACCCTTTGTCCATGTGAGACCCTTCCAGACATTTGCTACTTCTTAATTCACTCCAATATTCTGGTTTGATTTTGAGGGTGACATTGCCACTCTTTATCAAGATCTTAATCAGACTTACTCATACCAGGCTCATGTCTCACATTCTTTTTCCTTGGATCTTGTGGGAATGCTGTCATTTTTTTTTTCCAGTTTTGGCTCAGAGCTTTGTAGGTGGGTTGCAATCTGTAGGATAGTTCCCAGTTATTTGAGGAAGCATTTGCGTTTAAATGTGTCAACACCTTCCCTTACATGGATCATTTCTCCTGCCTTCTTTAGTGGGGAGCATGAGAAGTCACTGATTGTCTTAAACTGATTTGTTTCTGTGGCATTCAAAGTTTTCTTTGAAAAGAAAGTGGAGCTTTCCTGCAGATTTTAAATATAGCTATTTGTTTTGGGTTTTGTCCCTTTCCTTTCCCCTTAACTCTGACTCCTGTAATGCTGCTGCTGTGCTGTGCAGATGTTTCCTGGCCTATCTCTTGCACGAAGGATGGACTAATGGGAGTTCTCTTTAGCATTATTTTTCAAAACAGGGTAATAAAAATGTTCAACATGTTGTTCTCTATATCTGGCCTGATCTGCAGTGGAAGTGCGCAGGCTGAGTACACAAAGTGTGCAAACCCTGTGGAACACAGTTTGAGCACAGAGGGAACAGTTTTTAAATTTGTCTTGGTTTAGTTATCCGCAATCTGTGCACATGTAAATCTTATTACACTGTTCCCCTGAATGAAAATTCTGTAGAGTAAACAATATTTGTATAAGTAATTAACTTGATTTTCTAAATAATGTACTATCACAGCAGACAAAAAAAGTCTTCAAAAAGATGAGAAAACATTCTTCACTTTTCCTGCTTATCTTCCTTTTGGTTGTCTCATCCAGCCTATGCAGAGTTTTTTCCCTATTTGACTCAATTTCCTGGCATTGAAGAATTTTGCTCCAAAGCTATCCTTGACTTCAAAAAAAGTTTAATTTTTTCTTTGGTCTATCTCATATCCAGTGAAGAACTACATTATCAGCTCTTGCTGCTAACCTAGTCCTTGCAATAGTCCTGGCTTCAGATTCCACAAGTGGTATTTTTCTGGGATTATTTACAAGAAATGTGGATGATTCTTCTTTTCATTATTCTTTCCTAGGTTTTTTGGAACAGAGAGATATTTTTCTAACAGTCTTTTCATATGTGTACTGTACTACCAGGCTCAGGGCAAAAAAAGAAGAAAAAATATTTTTTGTTTCTCTGTTGAGAAGAGAATAGACATTACATGACTGTATGGATATATTCCAGTTGCTTCAATTTTCAAAGACATTTACGAGTTATTAACTGAAAAATTCAGACACTTTGAAATGCATTACCAAACTCCTTTCTGTTGGGCATTTTGGTGGCAGATGAACTTGTGAGGCAGCTATAGCTAAAAGTGATTTTTGAAGCCTATTTAGAATGTGATTTGTGACAAAATGTTTAATTTTTTTCATAGGTAGATTATGACCAAAGTACTTTTATAATTTGCTAAATCAGGTGGTGCATCAGGTATTCACACACGAAATCTTAAAATGATTACAAAAATATGTTTAGACTCTTAATACATATAATACAAATATCTGCAAGTCCAACATGTTCATACAAAAGTTTTCAAATCGTTCCCAGGAAACTGGGAATGAAATTTAAAGTGTTTTCCTAATGGGAGCAAAGGCCTTTCTTCAAATATTGCAGGCATTGAATGGGATGGAGGGATTTTTGTGGATAAAGACTTCTTTTTCCTCCGAGTCCTGGCAAGCCTCCCCTGGGATGAGCAGCTGGCCACGCTCCACCCCTGCAGGCAGCGATGCTGGACTGCAGGGGAGATTCCTGGAGATGTATCTGCTCTTCACAGCTGACAACCACATGAATTTTACTTGGCTCTGCCACAGACATGAGATGAAGACATCAAAGAGCCCCTGGCATGTTGCACAGTCACAGAACAGCTCAGGAGGGACCTCTGGAGCTCGTCCAGTCTGACCTACTCAAAGCAAGCCCAGTCAGGGCAGTGACACAGGACCAGTTCCACCTGGGATCACAGAATGCCGCACTGGTTTGGGTTGGAGGGACCTCAAACATCATCCAGCACCACCCCTGACACGAGCAGGGACACCTTCCACTGTCCCAGGCTGCTCCAAGCTCCAGCGTCCATCCTTGGACACTTCCAGGGATCCAGGGTCAGCAACAGCTTCCACAGGGAAAGGAGAGGAGAGGAGAGGAGAGGAGAGGAGAGGAGAGGAGAGGAGAGGAGAGGAGAGGAGAGGAGAGTAGAGGAGAGGAGAGGAGAGGAGAGGAGAGGAGAGGAGAGGAGAGGAGAGGAGAGGAGAGGAGAGGAGAGGAGAGGAGAGGAGAGGAGAGGAGAGGAGAGGAGAGGAGAGGAGAGGCGAGGCCCTTGTGCCAGGGCCTCCCCACTGTCAGTGGATCCCTCTTTCCCTGAGGCAGGAGGTGCCACAGCCTCTTCCCACCTTCTTGATCACCCTCACAGGCATAAAGTTTTTCTTACATCTGCTCAGGTTTTCCCATGGCCCAACACATGCCTGCTTTCTCCAGTGCTGCCCTGGCTGCTTTGGAGCAGCCTGATTCTGTTCTCTCTCTGCTCTCCCATCAGGTACTACCTGCAGGCAGCAAGAAAATGCCCCTGAGCCTTTTTTCATAAGGTTGAACAAACCCTGTTGCAGCTGCCTCCCCTCATCCATCAAATGCTCCAGCTGCCTGACCCTCTTGGTGGCCCTGGCTGGACTTGCTGTAGTCCTAGAAAATTCTGTTCTTTGGAGATTTCCAGCCATGAGGGGGGGAAATAATGCTGTTACATGGTTATTCATCTAAATGAGACTGAAGGCCTTAAATTAAGGACAGTAATAACAGAAAAAAATCCTATGTCTTATCTCTTTTCTCATTTAGAAGTTTGAACCCAGTCAGAGATACACCTAAAAGTATGCGAGAGATTCAGAAAGAAATCACCCAGAAGTAAACACTCATTGCATTCAAGTTCAAGAGAAATAATTTTTTCACCAGAAGATAAATGTAAATGGTGAAAAATGAAAATGCTGTAAATGCCATGTACCTGCCATGGCACAAAGCTGCTCCAGGGTTATACCTATATATGCCACACTTCCAATAATTTCAGGCCTGGGATTTTGGGTTATCAAATCATTTCTGTTCACCTGGTACAGCCCATTGAAATTTTAGCCAGAACACTAACAAACTCTGTAAAAAAATAATCTCCTTATGCCCACCCTGAAACATATTCTGTGCTGACTCAAGCTGCCTTTCTGAGCAAGATCGTCTCTTCAGCAAATGTCCAGTTTGACTATTTTAATTTTAGCTAGATCCACTGCATCTGCTAAAACATGTACTGAGTTAGCAGGAACAGGGGTAATTCACAAGCAGAAGTGCTGCTTGTACATTCCCCAGGAAAATGCAAGGAATTTGCTTTTGATGATATCTCAGAGCAAAGGATGACTTCTGCAAAAGAGATTTAAGAGAAGAAAACCGACAGAAGCTTTGTGACATGGTGGAAAAATATGGATTAAATGTATCAGGCTGTTGCTAAGAGGAGCTGACAGAGCTGCTGAGATAGCTCAATGACCTGATTAAAGACCAACGAGAAACTGTGTTCTCTGTCCACCTCTACAAGATTTTATCATAAATTATTTCATTAATTTGGTATATAGAGACTCCCTCCCAAAAAGTAGATGTCAATTTGCCATGCAGGTAATCCTCAGGAATATATGAAGATACCACTAAGTCTCACTTCTTGTGTGAAATTGAAAAGAAAAACATCCTTAGGTGTGCAGTCTGAAACAGATAAGAAATGTTATATTGAATATTATATACTTGTAATGTAAGGAAAAATGCCTGAAACACTTGTGTCTCCAGAAAGTTTTAGATTGCTGTAAAAGGTCATCATTAAAGTGTGAAAACATCTTAAACTGACTTCTGGATATACAACAATCTCTCTCGCTCAATGCCCAGCCTTTTCACTGATCCACTCACTGTCTATAAATCTTTTAATACCCCTGAAGTTTGGTGTCAGCTTCTTTATTAGCTCATGTCCTCAACAAACTTGAATTGAACCCCCTTATTAAATGCACAAACAGGCCTTTATACAGCTTCTTCTTAGCATGGCTTATTAGAAGTTGAATAAGTTTTCTATCTTCTTTCTATTCCTAGATCTCAAAGGAAATCTTGTTAATGTACATTTAATTGCAACAGCTCAGCCTCAATATTCTCTATAGCAACAAATATGCATGGACTACGTCTGTCAAATCTTCCCTCAGCTTCTTCCTTTCTGCCTTTTATGGCCAAGCCTTTCACACAGGTTTTCTTTTGTGAAAAGACTTTCCCTCTAAGGATCTAGATAGGAAAATATCTTTCATCAAAAATTATTTTGATAAGTTCTTCACTCATCCTGTAATTTCTCTCTTATGCATCCGCATGCTGGATGCTGCACATCCCTTGCTTGAATACCAAGAAAAGGACAGGGGCAGGACAGCCCAACACAAAAACTGGCAGTTCCTTAGTCTTATGCTTTTATTATGTGCAGTCCAAAAGAATACAAAGCAGATCTTCTTTGAAGGTTCAATGTCCCATCATAGAATTTAGGTAAAAAAAAGAAGAAAAATTTCAGGAGATAAAAAGAAGGAAGAGAAAAGACAGAGAAAAAGGAATTTAATGTCAGAAGGTCTGAGAGAAGAGGTGTTCTCTCTGAATCATGTTCTACTGACTTTGTGTCACAGCTTTTTCTATTTCTGCACACTGCTTACAGTGGGTTAGACCATCAGTAGCCAACCTGGGAGAATATAACATAAGGAAAAAAAAAAAAAAAAAATCCAGCCCATTCATTTCTTTTCAATTTGCACATGAAAACATTCTGTGTACATTATTTCAAACCACACAGGGAACAGTTCTCACAGCCCTGCCTGGTAACCAAGGGATGGGAATGAAAACATCTCCCCTGTTAAATTTGCTGAAAACACATTACAGTGCATGCTACCAAAAGGAAGAAAAGAAAGGTGTTTAAAAAAAAAAAAAACCAAAACCCAAAAAAACCCCAAAACAAAAACCCCACGAGTGTTTCACTGTCCGTGAGAAATGAAAAGCAGGATGGGAAAGACTGTTTACACAGGCACTTAGCCAGGAAACTGTATTTTCCACAGATCCAGTCATTCAGGGAGCACATCTCCTATTTTCCTGAGCTCCCTGCCTCTCTTCTCCTAGCCCTGCAATTATATTGAGAAACCTATCTGTAGGTGAGAAAAGCACAGCCAGTCCCGCACCATGCATGCAAAGGCTGCCTCTCCTTTAGGTAAGTGCTACCACACCGAGGCCATTTGTAGGAATTTTACACAGCAAGACAAACCAGATGCAGACCCTTAAGGAGAGGCGTGAGCTGCGCGGATCGCCACCGAGGATCCGCCTGGAAAGCACCCTCTCTAAGTCTCCTGTGAAACGCAGCATTGCTAATTGGCAGGCCTGGACGGAGAACGCCGTGAGATAGGTAGAAAAGTCTTGTCACTTTATTCGTGCGTGCTTCCCTGCATCTTAACTTGCAGCTCGGGCTCCCTGAGGATCATGTGAGGCTGGGTTATATACCGGGAGCCGCGCTGTAGAGCTGCGAGTGTGTAAGCCTGGCAGCTGGGGAGTGTTATGGTTGCTGCTTTCCTGTGCTAAGCTGATTTACTTGTTTAAGGTCTGACCTCATCATCCTGTCAGTATGGATTCCCACCTATACAGTTAACAGCAGCTCAGCCTCGGCTGCGGTGTATTAGCCAGAAGAGAGAGGGAGAGCGCTGCCGCTGTTTGTTCTGTTGCTGCCTTTTCCTTAAGAAGGGGAGTTGAAACAGAAGAGATAACAAAGAATCCATTTCCTTCCTAAAAGAATAGGCTTTTTGTCTTTATTATTTTTAAATTTATTTTACTTATTTATTTTTAATTTTTTTTGGTCTCCCTCTCGGGGGGAAAAAAAAAAAAAAAAAAAAAAATGTCAGTCTCTGGGAAGAAAGAGTTTGATGTGAAGCAGATCCTGAGGCTCCGCTGGAGGTGGTTCAGCCACCCCTCGCAGGGCTCCGCCGGCTCCGGGGGCTGCCATCAGCAGGAAGGATATGAGCACAGAGGGACTCCGGTGCAGAACAGGTTGAAGAGCCACTCTCGGGACAGGAATGGACTGAAGAAGAACAGCAGCCCCGTCCACCACAACATCCTGGCCCCCGTGCCGGGGCCAACGCCGGTGCACCACCGATCCATCCACGCCTGGCACCAGCAGAACCTCATCGAGCAGCTGCGGTCCAGTGAGGACATCCCCAAAGCCGGCACAGAGGGAAACTCTGCTAAAGAGGACTCAAGTAAAACCACACAGGAGCTGCAGATGATCACAGAACAAAATGCAGATGAATCTGCAGAGAGGTAGGAGTTTTAAAGTCTGCTCTTGGAAAGCCAGACTTGTTTCCAAGTTCTACCCTAAAACTGTCTTTGTTTTTAGCCAGAGTTCCTTGGTGCATTAATCTCACTTTATGTATCTGCACACCCACACCCAGACGAGAAGGAACACTTCTGCATCAGAAAAATGAACAGAAACATTGTCGTGAAATTTTGATCTTTGCTTAAGGTACATCATTCCATAACTCTTCCACATGCATAAAATCTGCCAGTTTGTCAAATTCACTCTATCAACATTTACAGCATATCAATTTCTGCTCTTGATTTATTATGTGTGAGTGCAGCCTCCTGACATCCTGTCCTCATTCTGACTTTATCAATGGGTGCAACTTTGACAAATGGGAACTGCTGGAGGTGCACGGGCTCTGTGGTTGCCATTGATTTCTCACTGATTTTCTTTTACTGTCTTCCTGGCAAGTAAAATCAACCTTGAACTCAGTGGAAAGGAAGCATCATTCTTTGCTTTTTTAAAGGTCAGTTTGGAATCCCAGTACTTTCACAGCTTATTTAGTATGCTAAGACAAATATTTTCTGCAAGGTCAGGTGAAAAAACATTACAGCTATGCGACCTTAGAGGTGTAAGCACAAAGGAAGAGAAATTTTTAAGTTGTGAATAACAAAGAATGCAATACTAATGCCACTTATTTAATTAAGCTTTTTAATGTTTTCTTTTTCAAAACTCATGTCAGTGTTTTTAGCTTATCCAGCAGTATTTTTACCCCACCTTCCCCCACCTTGGACTCAAATCAAACATTAATGACATGACTGCTTGCACCATTTGATGAGATTGCTATCAGTCTTTGGACACAATTTAAATGCATAACATTGCATTTAAATACAAATTTATCTTACTTGAAGTTATAGCTCTCTCAGTAAAAACCAAGCTGACAGCTTGCATATTTTTAGCAGTTATTATTTCTCAAGTTGTGCATCTGCTGTGGGGGTACATCTGCAGATGGAACAGCAAAAAGCTGCATTCCAAAATGTCACTTGGAAACCAGTCCCAGTAGTCAATATGTACCAGATAAAATCATTACAGAATAAAAGCACTGAGGAAGGACTTTGGGAATTCTGTGTGTTTCCAAGGGCACTGGCTTGGAATGGGGAAGCAACATACCCTTATTACAACACTTCAAACGATAGTACAGATTTCCATGAAAAATAAAAGGTGATTTTAGACACACCTGAGAAGGAAAATTGATTTAATTTGAAAAAAGAATAAGGAACACCTGTCCATCCAAATAAGATTCTACACCATGTGAAGAAGGAGGTGGGAAAAGCCCAATCAGTTCAGTTTAGGAGGAAATAAACCCTACCTTCTAAAATAAGATGTGACATTTTCCCCAGCTATATATAAAGTTTCTGATAAGACCTCCTGAAGTTTTGTACCTTCATATCTGTTCCAATTTAAGTCCTGCTTTTGAGCTGTTTAAAGTTGCAGCTTTTAGGATTCCTTTGGAACTGCATATATCATATTCTGTTATAGTCAAATAAGTGGGTTTCCGTAAGATTTCAGTAAAAACCATGATTGTATATTGTAGATTAAAAATTTATGTTAACATACATATTAAAAAGCTGAATTTGCAACAGATTTTTTATAAAGTAATTCATGACTATGAGTTTCTCTATAATTAAAATTTATTTCAAGAAAATAAAACTTATTGTTAAAAACAATGTAAATTTTTAAAATATGTATCCATAGAAATCATTAAGTAAAATACTGTTCCCTTCCCCTACAGCATCCAGCACAGGCCACACATTAATTATTACATTAATTGGCTGGGTAGAAATGAGCTACTGAGAAGAAATAAGGAGAAGTAGTCTTATATCTACATCTGCCTAAATCTAGGATGTAGATATCCATATCTGGATATATTTTCATCTCTTCAAAACACTGTCTCATCTTTGAAATCACGCTTTTAAATCATTGAGGGTCTCCTTTTCCTTTAGAAGTTGCAGATAGTCCCAATCAGCACTAATCAGGGGGCTCTTCTGGTGCCCACACATAAAAATCAGGTGTTTGCAGGATCCCCGGAGCCCATGTTCTCACACTGCTAAGGCCACCACAGCAGGAGCTGTGCAGGTATTGCAGCCAAATTTCACATCCACACCTGAGCATACCAAAGAGAAATTTTCCTTTTAGAGCCCAAAAGCACCATGCCTTCAGAGCAGCTGTCTCTAAACCACTGGATTTCCCTCTGCCTGGAGAAGTCCCATTTTTAGGTGGATCTAAAGCACGACTGTTGAGTGTCGCATGGGCATCCAAAATAGTAGAAAAGGAGAGAGAATCTGGCCAATACCTCAACCTTGAGCAGAATATGAAAGCAGTTTCTACTAAGAGTTTAATGCTTCCCATGGAAAACTTGGGAAATGTAAAAACGATATTCTGAATTTCTTCAGAAAAATTTGAGCTTTCTCTAGAAACCTCAGGACTGAATGCTGTCAGTGATGGACAGAGAGCAGCCTGGGGTTTGATGAAATAGGGGTTGGCTATTGAAGAGGAAAATTAAATAATAAAGTTCCAAACAAAAGTTCCATTTGGAATACACTATCATTAATACACTTATTTTCGCTTTCTTCAATCCATTTTGGTATTCCTGTCCCCAAATTAAATAGTGCAAGACTTAAAAAAACCCTTTTGATCCAGGTGCTTGCTCTTGTATTATGGCCCATGTTAAGCAACAAAGTAAATGAGGCTCAGCTGACTAAAACTCATTAATTTTGTCCTAATCATAACCAGTTAATGTGTGGTCAGCCAATACATTCTGAGCCATAGACAAATGGCTTGTTGGCACAAGGGTAAGGAAAATCCTCAGCATCCTGGGGACGGTCAGGTCCAGTGCTGCTCAGCTCAAAAAGCTCAAAAAGCCTCCTAGGAGCATCTGAGATGATGGGCCTTGACCTGCTGCTCTAAGATCCTTGTGGAAGTTACATCTACAGTTTGGGGGGGAAAAAAATTGAACAGTGGACAACCTGTATTTACTGACCTGATGTGATTCTCACCAGTCTGCTCCCTGAATGAGGACTGGGACCCCATTCAAGGTCCCAGAAAGAGAAACTAGCTAAAGTTTGCATAGCCACCAAGATATTTTATTTGTAGAGTGTATTTCCCAATATAGCATTTTCTGGTATTACTGGGGTGATCAGCAAGCTGAACCTGTGGAATATGGCCATGCCAAGGAAGAGCAAACACCTTCAGAGATTTCAGGTTTGGCTTAAAGAGGGAGCTGGAGTGAGATCTGTAAGAACGCACGGGAAAAAACCTGTGGGTGGCTGCTGGTTCTGCAGGCAGGGCTGGGGGGAGCTGAGCACTTGAGCCCCTTCAGGACATCCCTCATCTATCCTATCCTGTCTGGAATCTCGTGAGGTTCAGGGTCCTCTGCCAGGGGGGCCAGGAAGCATTTCCATTTCTTTCAAAGATAGTGATGTGGCAGTGATGCAGACACATCAGCACACACTGGGAGGATTTGATTATTAGATTTTGACAATCAACAGAAACTTTGTGTGCACCCCATGAATGCACCCATGTGTGTGCGCACACAGACTGACAAAGCACTGAAGCCTCCTAAAAAGAAGAATTTTGATATTACATCACTGTGATTACTTCCCTTAATAAGTTCTGGACTCACGGATATTGACTTCTCCATGAGAGCACTGTGCCCAGCATTTATTAACATTATGCCACATTACCACATCCATTCCTGCATGCCTGCCAGGCCTCTGAATCCACAAGTGTGCTACTGCAGACCATGTGTGCTGGTTAAGTATTTCCTAGTTGCCCAAAGGCACTTAGATTCCAATAGCAAATGTAGCATCCATTCATCATCTTTCTCTTCTGCATTTTTTTTTTCCTAATTATGTGGCTGAAAAATTGCTGACAAACTCTAGTTTGAGATTCTAGTTTTGCTAGGGACAAATGTTTTCTAATTTCTCACATGAGGCAAAATATATTTCTAATTCATTTTAATGGAATCTTTTGCTGTCGTGATCCAAACCGTCATCAGTGATGCTCGTGGAAACAGATTCATGGCACGTGCATCCTCCTAAAGGCAATCCTTTTCTGTGGTGGCTATTTTTGATGTACAGTTATTTTGATATTTCATCTTCAGACTTGAAAAATCACCTTTTTTCTTTTTTTTTTTCAGTTTTGGCTGATGCATGGAAATAATTATCTGACTATTTTCTTCACTATCTCTGGCATACATATAAACACACACACACGTACATGACTGTTTCAGAGGTTTTCTCTTATCTGAGGGTTTTCCCTCGAGTTCTGCTTTAAGCTCCAGTGGGAGATGACAGCCTTGGCTCCCATTCCAGTGTGAGATATAGAAAAAGAAAACAGGTGATAATTACCCTGGCGAAAATGGAACATAAGAGTTATTCTGTGAAACCACTGGACAAACCAGATTGAGAGGGCTTTTGGCACTGCAAGCAAAGTTCTGGGTACCCAAATAAAAAGTGGAGCACAGGAATGACTGATATTGGATCCCAAGGCAGCAGTAAAAGGGAGGGCTGTGGAGTGCCCTGTGCAGAGAAGGTGATAAAAGGCTGCATTCAGGGGGGTACATCACAACACTGCTTCACTGTCCTGGGTAAGAATTCAGTTCCATGAACAATCTCTAATGCCGAAGTTAAAGTTTAGAAATGTCAACTCCTAATCTCACATCACGGCAGTCTTTATTTTTGAAACATAACTACTCCAGTTTGTTTTCACTGAGCCTCCAGCATTTTGAAAAAAACTTCCAAAAATTCTTAGATTTAACAAATGAGTATTTTAGAAGGGTGATAAAGAATGCTGGGCATGCAGTCAGACAGCATTTCAATCCTTCTGTGACAAAGCTGGACCAGCTAGGTTTAGGTGCTTCCTTGCTTGTCTACAGTACAATTTAAGCTCATTAATGCCTTGGTCTTCCCCCATCAATATAGGCAGCATATTGTTCTGGTTATTCTTCTTATTGACACACTCTTCTTCTTTACAGCCTTTGTTTACATTTGAAAACTGCTGTAAGTCTGAAGAGCTGCAATTCTCGCAGTCTTGTCTCAGAATTCCTGTCCTGACAGCTGTCATTTCTTTGCTGTCCTGCCTGTCTCCAGCAGATCTGTCTGGACTTTCAGCTCAGAGGCCAGACCTGGATGTGTTCCTGTTGGGGTCTGGCAGTTCTAGTGGAGAGCTGGATTCCTTTCTGTGCCATCCTGGCTCAAATCTGTTTGAATGTTCTCAGTAGCTGTTTTTCTTTTATCAACAACATGGTGCTGTTGCTCGTGCCTGCCTTGTGATTCATGTGAAACTCCTGCCTCTGCAGCAGAGACCTGTTCCCAAACCATCTGTAGGTTTTTGCAGTTATTTGTTCCTAAAACCAGTTCTTTGCACAAATAAATTCCATCTTGTGTTTATCAGATAATGGCTCCAACTGGCTGAGCTAGTGTTCAGTTCTGATTTTATAACCCTGATTTAGTGATTTAACATTCAGTTCTGATCCAATACCCCACCATCCCTGCAGCTCTTCTCAGCTTGGCACCATCTCCAATTGTAATATATAATATCAAAGATTTATCTTTATTTTTTTAAGTAATTCAGAAAATTTATGAGAAGTTATAAGGAACTTCAGTGCTAAGTTCCTTAGGAACCCAGTTTACCTTCCTATTTGTCAGTAAACCTTTGCTAATTTAATAGAATGATTTCAAACCAGTTTCATTGTTGTTCCAAAATGGGTTACTCCAGACAGCTCTTGAGGCTGAACTTCGCACTATCTGAAATAACACACTGAAAAATAATACTCTGATGTTCAAGGTATACATGAGAACTGTTTCTTCTCTGTTCTCCATAATTTCTAGTAAAACCTGTTAATGAGGCACGTCAGTCTACTTTGACATGTTATTCTTGGCAAATTCTTGTTGACTTAAGTTTTATTTCTAAGTGCTTAGGAATAATAATTATATGAATTCTACACTGTATAATTTGGCAAGAAGTAGCAACAAGGAAAAGAAATTATGTTTGTGTCTTGTGGAGAAGTTTTCGGTTTCTTTAGCTTTTATAACAATTTAATATCAATTCCAGCAATACGTTTTAAAAAGACGATTTTCTGCAAACCTGCAATGGATAACCTAAATGTTTCCTTGTTACCTCAGGGACAAGCAAAACCTAATTTTCTTCTAACAATGGTCTTTAGCTGAAGGTCAAAATATTAGTTTGAAACTAGATTGTTTAAGATGTTTGTAGCTGATTTGAGAGGACTCAGAAGTGACAGCATTTTATGGAAATTCACTCACAACTGGTTGAAATATGGTAGCTGAGGGTAACCAAGAAAATTTGATATCTAACTTTTGCTAGGTGTGGAAAATCTATGAAGTTACAGTAAGAGGTATCTGATGAAGGATTAAAATCTAAGAGGAAAATCAGCTTCTTTTTTTTTTTTCCCCAGCAGTTGATAATTCACAAAGAGGGACAGGCCTTTTGAGGCCAAGTGCAAGTGCACTAAACAGTGGCCAATGAGTTGATTCTCAGTAAAAAAAAGTGCTGTGACCCCATACAAGAGCTTTTGGTACAGAAATTAGAATCAAAATGTCTCAAAGGCATCCTTGGTAAGATGTATTCCTACTCTTACCTTCTATTATGACATCTGAAGAATTTGAAAAAGCAAAAATATGGGGTAATGAAGTGGATTGAAACAGTTATTAAAGATGAAAGGAATGAGTAGAATTGTGTTTTGAAATTAATTTTATATTAACCCTGTGGAAGGACTGGATATTTATTCAAAAAAAATTTTTTTTTTCACAGCTAGATAAATAGAATCATAGGAAACTTTAAGCTGAAAAGGGGCACTGGATGTCATCAAGTCTAACCCTGTCTACCCACCAGGAAGTCTATAATGAGAAATAATCTGACTTACTAGAAAAACACACAGTATTTTACAGGCCTACATTTTACAAGCCTAGCTTTCAAAGATGAATTATTACAGGCAAGGGAAAAAAAAAGTACCATTTAATAGTAATTTAAGAATCTAGGACAATTCCAGTCATTTCAAAACAATCTTTTTATGATTCAATTATCTTCTCATTTTCACTCCTCAGAGCTCACTCTCAGCAAAGACAGCTGTTAAATGACTTTTTAAAGAGTTATTACTGTTCTTAAAATCACTTTTTAATGTCTCCAGAAAAAAAAAGTTAAGGAGATGATTAAACACACTTGCCCATTGCAGAGCAGTTTTTACAGACTCACTGAGATTATGCAACTGAAAGATCAACAAGAAATTAGGTGCCTGGTGAAACATTTGGGGAAAAGGGAGAGAAGGTTTTGCTTTGTTTCAAATTTATAGCCAGACAGGACCCTAAAAGAAAGAAAGAATTTATTTTCACCCTTGGTTTGTGGCTGAAATGTTGACTTTGGAGTTTAGTAATGAGGAAAATTACAAAAATCCTACACATTTAAAAAAAAAAAAAAAAAAGAAAAAAGAAAAAGGATTTGTTTGTTGTAATCAAACAGCTAAATTTGCTCAATTGAACTAGACCAGTTTTATTCTGCTAGAATAAAATAATTGTCTAATGTACTTAGAGAATGATTATATCAGGCAATTAAATGAGACTGTGGCTTGTTTGTTGTGTACCTGTTGGTGTGCAGAATAAAAGATTTAAAAAATGCAGCTGAAGTACTCTGGGGATACACAGAAAGAACTGAAGATAAGTATAAGATATAAAGGCCAAGAAAATAATCTCTAAAGCGAAGTTGTAACCAAATTTATTCCTCTGTGAGATCAGATTCCCCCTCAGTGACTCCATCAACAGAAACACCAGCACTGGAAATTCCCACCCTGCTGTCACAGCAAATCTGCTCCCAGACCACCTCCTTTCCTTCTTTTTCAAGCAAATGCTTAGTAGTCAAAATTCAATTCAAAGCAAATTGAAATTGCTAGAACAAGACGAGAGAGCCTGGCTCTTTACAAAAATTCTGCCCATCCAATAATTCTTAGCTTAAAACATCTTTGATTTCATTGTAGTAATTGTTTCTACCCTATGTGACAAATCAGGATATTTCACTAAAACCCGTCTGCTGCTCGCAGGGAACAAGAGGATAACTAAAAGTATTTGAAGGAATATGCCTTCATTTCGGGTTTAGATATACGTTAGAGTGTCTAAATTAATACAGTTTCAAAGTGTTTTGTCAGGAAATAGGCATTGTATTCTCATGCTGTTTTACAGGATAAAAAGTTTGCCTCATCACATTCTCCAGTAAAACCCACTTAGGCCAAACAAATATTTTTTAGTGGAAAAGAAAGCAATGGCTGATACTTGGTCCTTCCTTCAGTTTTGTTGTACATATTTTGAAAACCTTGGGACACGAATCCAGATTTCTTACCTGGATTTTAACATTTGATTTAATCAAATTCAAATGCTCTCAGCCTGAATTTTTAGGTTCATGACTAGGATCTGAAAAATCAGTATATGAGTTATGTCTCAGGTTTGTTGCCTGTTTCTTTTATTACCTCAGAGCAATCACCCAGCCTCTTGGTATCGCAGTTGATTCATGTAAAAGAGCATTTTCCTGGGGACACAACGGGAACTAAGCAGGGTTTTCAAACATCCAGATTTGCCTGCAAACAGCTTTGCAATGAAAAGCGGAATTCAGGTACTCTATGTACGTGAATTCCTTACATTGCATAGTTGCACAGTTTATCTTCTCATTATACTGGCCTCACAGAAATCAAAGTCTGCCAGAACTTCCCATTACAATGAGTAGACTTCCAATAAAATGTTTTGAACAGCAAACAAAGGCAATATATTTGGGATAGTGGAGAGCCACTGTCATCCTTTTCCATGCTTCAGTTTACCTGATAAGTTGCAAGTCAAGAGGAAGGGAGTCATTCTGCCGAGAAATGAGCATTTTCAAACATTTTCAAACCCAATTTTAATAGGAGTTGAGAAAATGAAGAACCTTTTTGAACTGGGCAAATATACCTTGATTTAAATGGAAATTGTGAGCGAACCACTAAGAAATCCTAGGAGTTGGAGAAAAGCTATTTTAAGCTATTACATATGGTTTGAGTTGCTAGGGAAACCTCTTTTACAGTGCTCATTTAGCACAGATGCTCAGGAAAGCTCTGTCTCCATGTCAGACCATTTCAGAACACCGCAGAATATGAAGAAATAGAGATGCATACACACACACACATGCAGGCAAAAATACCTCAGTAATTTTATATTGGTCATGCTCCACGTCTTTGGTGGGAGCTCGTGCTCTCCCTCTCTGTCATGACCACCAGATCAAAAGCTCTGATTCCGGAATATTTGTTCAAAAATTGCCTTCAGTTCTGATCCACTGGGGTTTATGTTTTAGACATTCATCTCTGTAGAGCAGGAGCTTTGCCTTTGTCATGTCCTCAGTGAACAGGCAAAGGAGAGAAGCTCTGGTGCCACCACTCCTGACCACCCTTTTGAGCAGGGCGGAGAGTAAATATATACTCTGAACAAAAACTGGGCTGCTCTATCACATTTATAGCAGATATATATTGATAATTTAATGACGGAAATGCTGGTTCTGGGCCATGACTCTATCGTCTCACAAAAGTCACTTACAAAAAGATTCTCTCCAACTCATCATTCAGCTAGTGCAAAACTATGCCTAAAGGCAGAAATTCCCTCCTGTGCCATTCCTTACCCCCCACCCTGTTCTGTGTGCTGGTGCAGTGGTTTAGGATGGGCTTCTGACCTAGTAAAATCCCCCAGCTGTGCAGGCAGTGCAGTCTCCTGGCGCAGCCTGTCACAGGGGATTTAGGAGCAGAGCAAGACAACTTCCTGGGGAGTTCCAGCCTGGTGATCCTGCGGGAGCCAGGCTGTTCAACCAGAACACAACGAACTGGTGAGATAAGCACAGAAAGGACAAGGCTGTAAAGTCAGGACTAATTTCTTTCGCCTTAATTTGTTTCATTCACTTAAAGGATCCCAATTTCTGCTAAAAAAGAGATGTGGGGTGGCTGGAGTGGTACAAAATGCCAGTAAAGTTGCTTGGGAGGAAGCTCCCATGGGATGCCACAAAGCAGAAGAGCCCAAATGTGCCTCTCACTGCCTCATTCAAATGGAGCCTGATTACACCTCAGATGTTTAAAGTTTCCTTACACTTTTTCACTAGGTGTTGAAGTGAATCCAACCTGACCTTAACACAATTAATTTAACAATTAATAAATCAACAAAGTCAGGACGGGCAGGATAATATTTTATTGAATAAATGCAAAAAAATCACTGTGTGATATTTTGTACACCCACATTACAATGCAAATTCCAGCCTAGGGAATACCTACTGGCACTCCAGGAAAAAAAACCCACAACCCTGTCATAATAATAACATAAGCAATATTTTCCACAGTTCATATCAGTTGCACACTTTTAGCCATTTTTTTCCTTTGATTCAATGCACTACATTTATTTAGATTTTGTGTTTTCATTCTGATTCAATTACAGTGAGAGAGGCTGACACAGACCTTGACTTGTTGGAGAAAGTTATCGCTATTATCTGTCCAGATAAATGCCAAGTCACTGATGGCATCGAGAGAACAGGTTTTATTAAGCCAGGTTGTCAGAAATACTGTTAAATACACTCGATACTGTCAAATTGAAGCAGACCTAGTGTTCTGTCTGTAAAGGTTGTAAAGACAATTCTCTCTCTGTCCTACAAAGGTGCTGTGAGCTCATGAGCAGAGGTTTCCCCACTAAGGAATTCCTGTAAGGTGCTGCCTCATCTCCCTTCCTTTCTGCACAGGCGATGTTCAGTGGGTGTTCGTTTCTGACATTAGCAATGATGCGCATAATAATAAATGCTAAAGTATTTCTCACGTGTTGAAAGTGCAAGGTAGTGACCAAAGGTAAGAATAGGAGGTAAAGCACAACAGCCTACAGAATTTATAACATTCAAAATTCCTTCCAGTAGATATGGAATGTTATTCACAATATGCTGGTTTGGTTGTACTGACTTGAAAGAAAATGCCCTCAATTGAGCCAGAAATGAATGCAGCAGGTTAAATTATTTGAATTCCTTTCTAGACCTAGGTTTGAGTTATATTTTCTGACACAGAAGCTCAGAAGATAACAACTGGCTGGAGAGTACTTTGGTATCAGCATATCTGTACCTAGGGACACATAGAAATATTTGGCTTTAACACAGGGAAACTTTAACACAGGGTATAATTGAACAATTAAGAGAACGAGACAATTGATCACAGATAAATTTATAAAGCTTACAAAACCTTCAAACAGAATAGAAAACTTTAGTCTACTTCTCATCTGTGATTTCTACCTGTGAGGCTGCCCAGACCTTTATCCACATCTTCTCTCCATCATTTCAAATAAATCTGTAATTATGACAAGGCACTCTGGCTAAATAGGTTAAAAATCACACATTTTCTCCCTGTTGCAGCAGTGTTTAGCTTTGAATGAGATATCCAGCAGATCAGCTGAATCAGGTCAGGAGATATTTTGGAACAAGCCTGGAGACTGTTACGTGACTGGGGGTGTCTCACGTAGCAAAATGAAATTCGAAGGGGTGCCTTCATCTAGGGGATCATGTTTCACTTGAATGGGAAAATGTGATAAGTCTTGTTATTTTTTAGTTAGGATCCTATTAAATAGGAAAGGAAAACTGTAAAAAATGTCATCGTCATGAGAAGTCCAAGAATAGTGTCCCTTTTCCTTTGATGAGAAGCAAAAAAGAAAAGAGAAGCACATATGAAGGTATTATGGTAGTGGTTTGAGGTTTAATAAATCAAGATATCCTAAAAAATCTCCCAGCAGGATCCATATCTGATGAGCTGCAAGGCTCAGATTGGTAGGGGCAGGGATAATTGCTATTGAGACTGTCACTCTCTGCCTTTTCAAAGCTCTGCTCACTGGAGGCACAACCACCTCACATTTGGGTTTTTTTCTTGTATCTCCCTTGCTCCTCTCTGCTCCACTTTTCCCAATAATAGTCAAAAGGGATAGCATAAAGCAGGGTCTTCTTCCTCTCACTCTCTCCCATCAGGAGTCTTTCTGAGAAGTGCTTAATGAAGGAACAAACACGGAGTTAATTAGTTTCATCTGGCAAAAACTTTGCTTGCAGTGAAAACCAGGGCTTTTTGCCATTGGCCTGTATTTTGTTTTCTATGTCCTCTAAAGAAAAATGCCACAGGCCCGGATCCAGCATTAAGTCATTATTTTACATTTTGTACATTCTGACAGCTCAGACTCGTGCTATATCACGCCTTCTGGTCACATAACTTTTTGTTCTTTAGAAAGATTATCACTTGCTCCCAGGAAGCTGAGCAAGAAGTACTCAGCCTCCTTGAGCTTCTCCTGCGCTTTTAATTTCCCTCCAACACAATCATGAACTACAAATGTGAGTTCAGAATTCATGCATTGCAGTGACAACTCGGCATTATCAGAACAAAGGATAATTTCAAGATGATAATACATAAAATACTCCTATCCTCTTACCTGGAAGGTTTCACTCAGTTATTCTTTATTACATACTGTAAATGAATACAGTGTTAGTTTTACTGGAGGACAATGTTCTTGAATGGTGATTTAAACTGGCATTAGTTGAAATTATTTGACTGAGACACTTCATCCCTGAATGTAGGCACATATCTATTAAATAAAACACTCAGGCTGCACAGGCAGTGTTCTCTCCAGGCTGATTAGGTATTGCTACATCTCCAATTTCTATGCTACAGAAATAAGTGTTTTTAGGTCATGCATCAGAATGTTTATAGCAAAGTTTTATGTTCAGGAAAGGAAACTTCTTTCTATACATGTAGGATTATTCCATTTCTTAATTACCTGCATAAAACTGTGAGCATAAAACCCTTCTGTAGACACGAGGCCTTCCAACAGCAGAAAAACCAGAAAAAGATCAACAATCAAGAGAGTTCACACACTAATCTGCAGAGGCTGGAAAATAATTTTGTAATTCCTCTGTTAAAAAATAATAAAGATAAAATTTCCAGAGGGAAACAGCTTACTGAAGAGAGTGTTTGGATTGACTCATCTTCCTCAAAATACAATGTGGCCACAGCTGAGAGAAGGCACAAAGCGCTTGGGGGCTCTGCAGTTAGGGTGCAGCTTCCATTTTCCAGTGGAATTACCCCAACAAATCCCTGATTTCTATTCCTAGGAGAATTCAAAATATCATAACCCAAATTCATCCTGATATGAGTCATGATGACATCTGTCTGTACATCGTCATGTCTGGGGGAAGAGCAAGACTCAAACTAGCCAAAATGGTTTCAGTCAAAACTAATCAAAATGCTGGAGTTCCTGCAGTTAATGATAGACACATTTACACTTGCAATCCCAAATGGGAAAAGTTATTTTAACTAACACCAACTGAGAGAAGGTTTTTGCTAACCCTAAAACAAAACAAAACAAAAAAGAGCAAGAGCTAAAAACAGGAGTTTCAAGGGCTCCAAGTTCTAAAGGAATTGTCAGAGCTTTCAGCTTAGTTGGGAAGTGAGGAATTTCTCCATTAACTGAAATATAAATATTAATTAATTATTTCTTCATTTGTTACACCATTTTCTATCATTATTACAACCTCATGTTAAAGTTATGTCCTCATCAGTCATCAACAATTTCCCGTACTCTTTTAAGACAAATGTTTTCACCCATACCCTAAAAATTTCACAATAAAGAATAAAAAACCTAAGAAGACAACTGCAGCAGAAATGTCGAGGCAGAGGCTGGGACAGTTACTGATGTGCTACAATTTTATCAGCATCAATTAACACATCAGCCTTATCATTATTTTATCCGTGTTCAGAAATGGCTTCCCAACTGAAATATCTTCATTTCTCATCTGGCTGCTGGGGTTTAATTGTGACATGCTGAGATTTCTGTAGGAAAAGAGATTTTCCTGCCAGTGCCCAGCAGCCAGAGGGGCCGAGCTCACACGGCCGAGCAGGACGGAGCTGTCTGGGGAAAGGGGCTGAACTGCACTTCTCCCAAACAAGCAAAAAACAAAAGGGAGAAAAGAAAAATGATGAGCTGCACTGGAAATATTGCTGCACAAACAAACTGTGCTGGTGGAGTTGCAGTTTTGCCTTGGCACGGTGCCCTGCAAAGCTGGAGCCCCCCTGAACTCCAGGCTCTGAGAGATCCGTGGGATGCTGGTGCCTCTCACTGGTTCCCAGTTTGCTGCTGGTGCCTGCTGGGATTTACCAGGGATTTTCCTGGGTGCACAGGGAAGGACGCCCCAAATCAAAATCTCTAAATGACACCAATAAGTGAACCTGATTAAACTGAATTTCACAAACAACATAGCATCTTAAACAGGTACATTCAGCAAACACCCGAGAAGCGGTCACCATAAAATGATAGCTTCATCGTTAAAAATTAAAAATTTTTAAAAATTAGAAGTGGTCACCAATGTAAATGATAGCCTCATCAACACCAACAAAATTAAAATACTCCAATAAATCACTTTGTTTTCATTTAATATTATGCTTCCAAGCTTCCTTATCATAAGGTTTGCTTCCTGGTTTTGGCCACACATGCACTGAATAGGTTTTAATTAAACACTGAATTTTACAAAGGAAATGGCAAATAAATGTCATTTATGTGTTATCACGTTCTAATTAAATAATGAGAAAATCTAGATTTATCCTTTATATTCTGATTAATGAAGAGTGCTCTGCTGATTAATGTGAAGTGTTCTTCATTATGACAGAAAATAAATTTAACATAATTCAGAAATTTAAAGAATTGTAGGCCTGGAATGAATCACAAAACTCATGACATCAATTCTGATTACAGAAAAGATGAAGTCTTACCTCTGCACACCATTTTTGAGTCCCAGCTTTCTTAGGATCCAGTACAATCTCACTGTTACCTGTCATTTCCTCTCCTGTGTTTCATTCAGGTATTTATTTGAACAGAGGTATAAGCAGCTCTTCAAAAAGTAAAAATTTCTCTAAAGTTTAATGAGAACAAGGGCAAAGATGCCTCTCTGAATTTAAATCCTGTTTCCAAAAAACTTTTTGTCTTGCTATGATATACCCATAATAATAATTAAATATTAATAACAACTAAACCCTCTTTCTACCACTTGATTTTCTGTAATAAAATCACGGAGCAGCATCAGGAGCAGGATTTGCCTGGAATGCTCTCGGCACCTTGTCTGCCTTTGGAACTGATTCCCTGACAGAATTCAAGCGTGGTTAACAAGTTATTCATATCTATTGTATTTATTACACTTAAAACCTGCCATCCCGGCTCGATTTTGAAAATGTCATGTGAAATAGTGTCAGAAGTCATCCAAAAGGTGAGATCACTTCTGACAATTCATGTTTTTCTCCCAGTAAGCTTTGGTACCTTGAAAAAAAAAAGAATAAAATACAAAGTTCTGACATGATTCATTCTGACCAGGCATGCTGGCTCGTATTTATGTCCTTCTTGCTATTGAGACACTTAATTCTTTTTGATTATTTCTTCCAGTTTTCAGTTTATATTGTCTGTTTCAAAATTCCACTTTTCTTTTAAAACATGGGACCGTATTTTGACTATCCCTCACAAATCCTTACAGGAAAACTCTGGAAATGTTTCAGTTGGCTCTCTACCTAAAATAAAATTCATACAACTCAGTGACTTTGGAATAATTTGAATATAGATTTATCTCCCAGGCTAATCCTCATTTTAAGCCATTATTAAGAATGCTAATTACAGCTCCTCATCCCGGTGAAAAGCAACACAGAGATGAAATAAAACAATTTGTGTTCTTGATTCTTCACATCAAATCACTGATATTATTCCTTCCTGACATGCACTTTTGGAAACTTTTATTCCTGAATACTCCTCTTTTTTTTGTCCAAACCTGTGCACATTTTATAGGAACGGATCTTTATCTCTGCTTCACCCTCAGCATCCTATGCCAGAATTCCACCTCAGACTCCTGGGGGCTTTTCCTGACTCCTTCCTTTAGGATATTTTGATCTCTGACTTCTTTAGTTCATTGTTACCCAGTGCTACACTCTGAAGGTCAATATTTGGGTCTGACAGTCATACACTAAGGACAAAATATAAATATTTATCTTTGATTTTAATTTTTCCCTTCCACAATATATCTACCATTTTGAATCAGCTGCTGAAGATAAACCAGAAAATTTATTATTAATTTTAATGGAGAACTTGCTTTTGCTTCCAGTATTTTTCAGTCTCTGAAGACCTTTGCCTTTGAAATAATTAATTATATTAGTGGTATTATTTGTAGTTAAATGTGACTCCGCTAAACTTCTGAAAAAAAGTGCCCAAGACTAAATGAAATAATTAGACTTTCACTCCCTTGGAAATTATTCTCTAATCACAAATAAATACATGCTATGGGGAATTATTTATTTCAGACAACCAATTCTGTCTATTTACAATAGGGATGGTTCAGTATTGAATTTTTTCTTCAAACATCAAGGCTAAGTGCAATGCACTGTGATACAACACTTAGAGTGGATTTATTGAATCTGGAAAAAAGATTTTGTCAAAAAACAATTTTCTGAAAAACATTAAAGGACGCTTAGGAGGTAAATAACAAAACGTTCCAGAGTATGAATTTGGCATCCAGTAGCTGATACAAAACTAACGAGCATATAATCCAATTTTGCAGCTTTGTCATTGTCTAGGAAGCATAGAAAGAAAACAAATAAGAAAGTGGAGTCATTAAACACACTGAGACAAATTCATTTTTGTAAGTCCTAAAGGACAAAGGAAACACATTAGAGGTGAATTTGGTTTTCCCATTTTCTTTAAATCTAAATTAAGCTAACCAAAATGGAATTGAAATTGGAACAAAGACAGAAATGTTTTGCAAAGGGGATGGAAAACCACTGTGTCTCAATTCAATATTAGATTACAATTTGATTTTTAATTATTTCCCTTGAATTCTATGAGCTATATAATGAGGTATGATCTTTGAAAATGCATGATCTAACATCTCTTTTTTCTGATACTACCAATTAGACCTGACTTACCCTTTTATATTTCTCTTTTTTTCTGAAATAGATGTTAAATTGTGGATGCAATCCAATATTCTGCTAAATTTAATACGCTAATTTCATGAAGAGATCTTATCTCTCCTAATTATTTATGAATTTGCATTAACAATATCAAAGACAACTAGGAAATTTGGTAACCAGCTGTCATTATTTCCCAGATGGGCTTGGAAATTTAAAACAACAGGTGCTATATGATGCAAAAAATATGATGTTAAACTGAGAAAATGTTTTTCTAAATAATCTTTAGCTAAAATAGTGTTAAATATTACAGCATTTTCAAGGTATGTGATACACATTTATATCAACAAATGCATTATTATTTACTAAAAACAGTTGAATATAAAATTTTTTCTAAGGAAGTGTCAGAAAGATGTTACAATCAACATCAAAATCCATATTTAAAGGCTGTAAGGAATGATGTTTCAAAAAAACAGTATAGGCTTTCTACGAGTGGAAAGCTAACAGAATTCTGGAGTGGGAGGAATATATTTATATTGTGCATTTCTGTGAGAGACAGAGAAATTAGTTTTTCTCCATTATTTACATTCAGATTCTAAAGTCCATTTAACATACGGGTTCCACGAGCTTTTAATTTGGAAATTTCTCCAGAATTATATGGTGCTCATTAAACTGTCTTTAGATTCATTACTACTGAGCCAAGTAATTTAATGGACAAAATAAGAAGATATCAGAAATAAGATCTAAAGATGTAATATCCAGCTTTTCATACCAAGAGGTATTTTAGCTATCAGTATCCAGGAAAACAGCATTTTTCTTTTTAAGGATTCTTTTTGTGAGCGCTCAGGAGGCAGCATTTATCACATCACTGCTGTGAAAACAGTCCATGCACTCAAAACTGATGGAAGCAGGAATCACTAGCACCACTTACCACACACATCTGCAGTCAAGTACCATTTACGTGCAGATTTATGGTTTAAAACTTCCAGATTCCAAAAAGAAAAAGCTGGAAGAGGGCATGGTAAGACCTATAATTTAAAAAATTTCTGTGCTGCCTTTTGAACAAAAATCAAAGTAATCAGCATTTATAACGCATTTCTAAGGCTGTGTTCTTCACTGCCTTTGTCCCTGGCAGGCTGTCCACCACCAGCAGCTCCCTTGGGATGAGCACCAATGGCTCTGACGAGTATTTCCAGTCCACGAACCACGCCGAGCAAACCTTCCGCAAAATGGAGAATTACCTGCAGCAGAAGCAGCTCTGTGACGTGCTCCTGATCGCTGGCGACCAAAAGATTCCAGCCCACAGGTACAGCTCCCAGGATCCTTTATGCCTGGAATTGTCAAAAGTCTGCCTCAGTTTATACCTGGTTTGCTACGAATGAAGAGTTACTGTATTTAGGACTCCAGCTAATGTGGAATAAAATCACATAAAATATTTCATAGCTATTATTTTAACCACAATGAAATTCAAACGTGAACCATTGGCACTGTCCACCCTTTCTCCTTGCTGCTGTCAAACTATAGCAAGATCAGTGAGGCCCAGATAAGCACTCTGGGAGAAAATTAGATTACTAATTACTCTTTTAATTTCACTGCTCACTGCTGCAAGATTTGAATCCTATGCTAATCGTTTCTGTTGTACCCTCAATTTATAACATAATAATGGTGGATTTTCTGCCTGGCATTGAGATGATGAGTGATATACAGGCTGCATGGTGGCCACCATGTTATAAACCCCACAAAGGTGTATCAAGCTCTGAGGGCTGACCTGCACCTTCCTGGAAATGGCTTCAAAATAATTGCAAGACTGCTTGATCAGACATGTTTTGAAAAAGCAAAAAGATTTAAATTAAGGTAGAAAATAACAAGCGATACAAAACAAAAGCAAAAGCCGTGCACAGTGCAAGGAAGCCCTTTTGCACCTACTAAGACACACTGAAAAATGCCCTGAGCACCTCTGTGCCCTTTCCTATGTATTTAATGATTTAGGAGTGTTTTTTAGCTTGCTGCCCAATAGAAGCAGCTGTAAGTGTTGAGGTACAGTGCAAAGATCCAGCTGGTACCCTTGTGCTGGCACTGGGCCAATTACCATAAGTGAAGGACAGAAAGTTCTGGTGCTTCTTCCTTAAAAGTCAGGGGTGAAACTGAAACCCTGTGGAGTCCCTGCAGCCCCTTGCCATAATACCTAAGGTCTGGCTTTGGCAGGACAGATCATAGAGTCACCTGCCCAGCCTGAGACAGAGAACTTCCCAATGGTGCATTCTACGTGATGGTTTCCCCGGTTTCCCCTCTCCCTAATGCCCCTGGCCTTTTGGTTTCTCCTTTCTTCTGTGCCTCCATTGGTTCTGGGACCCCGGTGACAGGCCCTGTTGTCCGTATAGGACACTGACCTTTCCTGCCCTTTGCACCACCTCTGTGCCTCAAGGTCTTTGGCTGCTGAAGCTCACACTTGAGCTGCAGACCGGCACACGAGCTCCCCTTTCCAATCTGGATTCCCCTTGGGCTTCTGGAAATAAACCTGGCTGGAACTGATCCAGTGCAAAGGCCTTCTGGCCTCTCCTTGCTGAGCTGCCCACGTGGCGTGTGTGCATGTGTGAGCTTGACTGCTCCGCCTGAGCTTCCCCAAGCGGCCTTTCCACCGCAGAGGCTTATCGGCTCTGGGCTTCAGCTCCACTCCCAAAAACCACAACGCAACAAACCCCTTTCCTAAAATGGGAAGACTTGCTTGCCTGTGGGGACACACTGCAACAGATGAAGGAATTTGCTGTCCTGCTCACACTGCCTCTCCTGCAGGCTGGTTCTCAGCGCAGTTTCTGATTACTTTGCCGCGATGTTCACCAACGACGTGCGGGAAGCAAAGCAGGAGGAGATCAAAATGGAGGGAGTGGATCCCGAGGCACTGAAGGCTCTGGTGCGCTATGCCTACACAGGTAACCCTGCCCCCAGTGCTGCTTCCCAGCTTCTCACAGTTCTTACAGAAACGTTACACATATTTTTGTTCATTAATGCAAAAAACGGGGTTTAATTTCCTGGTAAAATTCAGAAGGTTTAATAAAAAGATAATAGGAGATAGAGATAAAGCAAAGGGTTAAACAGCGGGGTGCTTGGCATTCAGTCAAGAGCACACCTATCATCTTTGGAGATACCCCTTAAATACCTTTTCTATTACATCAGCCTGTTGCATATTCATAGACCCTTCATACCTTTCCACAAACTAATTTATATTATTCTAGGAACTAGTTTGCATGGCCCCTCCTTGGCTCCGCCTTTTTAAAACGTGTGTTTCTTGGCTGTGGTTTTGGTCCTCTCTCATTATCACTTCTAGTTTGGGCTTTAATCCATACTTTCTACAGATGATATGTGCTGATAGCTAACATGTCAGCGGCAGGGTTCTCATCATGTGTTCACTGGATATTTATCTTAACTAAGCAGACAGTTCAATTACAAGCATAACTATATATCAACTATCCCAGTACTATTTTTAAGTTAACAGTGAAAATAAAAAACTGTATTCATATAGCAAAGTTGTTCCAACATTATACAAATAACGTTTATCTTAATATTTGCGAAAATCCAATAATATGTATTTGTAACAATTAATATATGAATTTTCATACTCTGGATTGGAAGGGATTAAGAAACACCCATCTCCAAACCTGATGCCTTCCACAAGGCCAGGTTCCACAGCCCCATTTTGGGAAAGGTTTTTCCCCTAATTCCAATTGTATTTTATTTTATTTTGGTTTTTTTTTACCATCCAGAACAGATGTAAAGCTGTCAAAGTTCCAACAAAAATGTCCCAATTGTGTTCAAAATCCACCAAATCCTGTACATTAAACATCTGTTTAAAGAATCCTTCATCAAGAAAGGAAAATGAATTTGTGAACCACAGGACATCTCAGAGAAAAGCCAAAGATCAACAAACTTTTAAATAATGAAAATACAAGGGGTATGACTTAAAACTTTTTTTTTTTTTCTTTTTTTTTTTTTTTCCCCCCTAAATGAAAACTGCTCAGGTATCCTCGAGTTAAAGGAGGACACAATAGAGAGTTTGCTGGCTGCTGCATGCCTTCTGCAGCTCTCCCAGGTGATCGAGGTGTGCTGCAATTTCCTCATGAAGCAGCTCCACCCTTCCAACTGCTTAGGGATCCGCTCCTTCGGGGACGCCCAGGGCTGCACGGAGCTCCTGAAGGTGGCCCACACATACACCATGGTAAGCTGGCAGCTGGCAGCTCTGCAGTCACAATTACATCCAGAAATGTTCACTTCTGTTGTTCCCCACATCAGGGTTTTGCCTTGTAGGAAGGCGTCCTCAGTGAACTTGAATTTGCTGCACAACTGGTACCTATTCCTGCCAGAAAATGTAATAGGGCCTTAACACGGCTCATGTCTAGAGAAAAGCAGCAATGGGCCAACCTTATGCCTTTGATTCCACACAAAGAAAATTCTAAAGCTGATTTTAAGGTGAGACATGCATAAAAAGAGTCAAAATAAAGAACGTATTGGAAAGATTTGGAATGCTAAAAAGAATCATGTCCCTGACTGAACATAATCCTCCTCTGGCTCAAAGCAAGAAATGAATATTCAGAGCATGGCAAACAGAGAAGCGAGATAACTTGCTGTGAAACCAAATTGAGGAATAAATATTCAGGGCAACAAGATGTGCTATCGCAGCTTAAAACACAAAAAGAACGGCAACTGCTACAGCTAAATAGATATAAAAAGAACTACTTGTTAGGAGACCCATGGCAGCTTTACGCTTGATATATTTGAGGAGGATGTCAGAACCAGTTCAGAGGCTTCATAATGCTGGGAACCCTCCATCAAGGTGCATGTCCACCTGCTGAAAGAGGTGAGAGTGGCATGTGCTCCTCCCTGTCACAGCAATCAATGGTTTTCTCAGCAGCAATTACATCCCCTTTACATTTCAAAGTTTGGAATGGGGCATTTAAGACAGAGGTTCGCTCAGCCTGTATAAGAGAGTGTTGTCCTTGCTGCTCCAAACCTTTTTATATTCATTCAAAAATCAGGAAATCCCCCTCTGCTGTTGCCTCCTTCCTCCCACCAGTACGAGAACGTGGGGGGCAGCTTCAGGCATTTATGGTTCAAATTTATACAAAACTGAAATAAAATCACAGGGTTGGATTTATGATTTTATGACAGTAAGAAATGATGAGACAATAAACAGCAAAGCGATTATGACAATTTTTTGTTGTTGTTGTTTTGGGTTTTTTTTACCATTTGAATTCTCCAGTCTTTCCCAAGAGTTAAACCTTTGTTATTTTTGAAACCATGTGTCATATATTCAAGAGTTGAGTCATTGAGAACTTCCTAAAATGAAGGATCATGATGACTCTATGGCACTCAGCAGCACTGGGCATAAGTTTTGTACTCTTTTCCTTGAAAATAACTTCGACCACCCACCCACCACATTTGCTACTGACAGCTTAGAAAGAGAAGAGGAAATAAAATTCTGTTTCAATGCCTTCTAGTGATATTACAAAACACCTTTGGAGAACAGGAGATCATAACAATGCATAGACACATAAAAATTGTGGAAGGGGATAAGTATAAGATTCAGGTTTGTTTCGTGTTGGTTAAAACGTGAAACTCAGGAGAAAGACCAGAAAGTTGTCCTGTAAATATAGAGCCCCTTTCATTTTCAGATGTTCTGTAAACACTAGACCCGTTCAATAAAACCAGACACAATGGGGACCTTCCCCTTCAATATTTTGGCCACTGAGGCAGAGTATTAACAGTTTCCTGCCTGGTATCTTTTTGTGCAGATAGGGCTTTTTTTGATAAACAACTTGTGCTATATTTGTAGCTAGAAGTGGACTGGCCTTCCTGTCCCTGTTCTCTGAATGTCACAAGTATTAAAGCAGGATATGCATAACAGACCAAAGCTGACATCTCCTTTAATCACTGATACCTCTGTGTTTGCATCCTGGCTACATTTGAAAAAGAGTTACAGAAAGTGAAGAAACTGCTGAAAACAAAGAGCAAAATATCAGTTACCAAAATTTCTTCACCAGCCCCATTTTAATCTGGTTCCTTAAAATGATGTATTAATTCTAGGTACAGAAATAGAAATTTTATTTCAAATGCAGTCATGAATTCCTACATGCATCTCTTTGCAAGTAGCATAACTCCTTCTCTCCCTTTCACCATTTTTTTTTCTTTTGGAATTTGATAGGGAAGGAGCTAATATATATATATACTGACATCATAAATATCGATATCAACTCTGATTTTGTTGTAATTCAATTGTACATTTTTTTTTTAAATGAAAAATAATTTTGTGAAAGACTCTAGGTATTTAATATAGGTAGTCACTTGTGGAGTTGGGGAGTTTTATCACAGCCGTAGCTAAAAGGCTGAGAACCTTTCATTGGGATCTGTCCAACTTTGTATTGCCCAAATAGTGCTGTTAGAAAAGTGAGCTGAATTTCCATTGCTGTGTTTTCTTGCCCTAAGAGCAGAGTCACACAGCCAACAGCTGGCACAGCTCGTTGCAAAAGGATTGGAGGGTTTCAGTGTAATTGGCTCAAAACCTTTGAATCTGCAACAGAAGGGACACATTTTATTCGAGTGTCCACTTGGCCTTTCTAAAATGCACATTATATCTTCAAATGGTATTTCTATCAAGCCACAACACTAAGATCACACTGATGAACAAAAGTGCCAGTGGCAAATCCCTAAGCCAGGACAGCCTGACAAGAAGCCTGACAAAGACATCTGCAGTGTGGTGGTGTGAAGATGAGCATTATTCTCCAGTTCTGCAAGAGCAGGGCAGCAAAAAGCAACCAAAAGTCTCCCTTAAATGGTAGAAGGACATTCAGTGATCTTTAGAAGATCCCCAGCATTTCCCTGCATTGTGGAACTGAGCAGGAAAGAAATATCCACAAAGCCTACATTACCTAACAAAAAGTTATTTCTATGTATTTGTGAAAATCACCAGCACACTGAAATCTTCTTTTATTTTTAGGAACACTTCATAGAAGTAATAAAAAACCAGGAATTTCTTTTGCTCCCAGCTAATGAAATTGCCAAGCTCTTGTCTAGCGATGACATCAACGTGCCAGATGAAGAGGCAATTTTCCAGGCTCTGATGATGTGGGTGAGGCATGACCTGCAAAACCGACAGCGGGACCTGGGGATGCTCCTCTCCTACATCAGACTGCCCCTGCTGCCACCCCAGGTGTGAATATGAAGGGCCAGCAGGGAACTCTGACAGCTGAAATGCTTGTCTTGAGCACCCTGTAGGCAGAGAGGAGGGTTTTGTGGAAAGGTTCTGGTTTGGGCTGGAGATTACTGCTATTTTTTCACCTTTTAAATTTTTTTAAATGATGATGTATGCTAAAAATGATTTTTAAGCATATATCTACTTTGTTTTAAAACACAGATTAAAATAAATCCTCCTAAAAAAATGTCAGTCTATTCCAAAAGCCAAGTGTTCCTTTGTTGGGTTGCAATGGCTCTCCTCCAATAGCAGAGCAATTTAGATACCATGCAAAGATATTTCCTTAGATTTGCCAAACTGCAGGACAGATAAACCACAATGCTTCTTTCTTTACTGCCATAAAAAGTAGACAAATATAAAAGCACCTAAATTATTGCTGACAATTCTGAGCGCTGACATTGCTTGTCCCTTAATTCTGAAAGAGACAATTCGTCTCTTTCTGTCATCAAATTCCAGAGCTGGACATCCTGTTTCATAGGAAAGTGATGCTGCTGTGTTTGTGTCATAGAGGAATCTTTCTATCTCCTCAGAAAGGGATATAGAATATTGAGACTGTCAATCAGGACAATTTATAAATCTACTTGACTTATGCTGCAAATATTCTACCTTGAAAGCACTATACACCATTGAAATACATTTGAATTACATTTAATTTAATTAAAATTACATTTGAAATACATTTAATGTCTCCTAATATTCACAGAGGTGTCTACTACTCTGGTACATTTATTTACTCACATAAGGAGTTTTGTATAGAGGGATCCAGTACTACAAATTACTGTTTTGAACCCTTTTCAAGAGTAAAATAAAGACGTAGGAAAAAATTAATCAAAGTCATCACACTCACAGGCTTTCCTCTCCACCTTTATATGGTTTTACTTGCATTAAAGCAGAATTCCCGGCAAAGCACAAGTGAGTGGTGTGCTTAAAATGAGTGTTTGTAGCTACAAATTCTTTAATTATTCAAATAGATGTAATTTTAATGGTTTAGCTATATATCAGGATGCTTTTTTCCCCCATTTCTTAGCTACTGGCTGATCTAGAAAACAGCCCAATGTTTGCAGACGACCTTGAGTGTCAGAAACTTCTCATGGAGGCCATGAAGTACCACCTGCTGCCAGAGAGACGCTCCATGATGCAGAGCCCTCGAACCAAGCCCAGAAAATCCACAGTGGGAGCCCTTTATGCTGTGGGAGGCATGGATGCCACTAAAGGTAAGCCAAAAAGTTCATTTGATTGGATTGATTAATTGTGCTCCAGACACCCAGGGAATGTATGACATTTATTTAAATATTTCCCATGGGAAAATATCAATTTAGGGGTAAAGAAGAAAAAGCAAATCACAGAGCAGAATCCTATGTGTCAGAAGTTTTTTTTTTTCTTGCAAGGATCATAATTGTAAACAATACGCTTGTAATTAGGTACACACTAAAGAAGTTTGATTCATATGGTGGTTTTTAAAATTAAACTTAATATGAATTTTTTTTTTTAAAAAATAGTTAAATTTACAAATCAAAAGAAAAAATAAATATTTAAAATGTTTCAAGATTTTTTTAATATTGAACCTTGTGGTCTATATTCTGACAAAGTAAGAAAGCTAAGTTTCAAAGAAGCAGAAAAATAAAACCAAAAAAGCGTGGAATTACAGAGAACTCTTACCTAATGCTTATAAATCCTTATTATAACATTTCAGGTGGAAAGATTTGTATTTTTCATGAACACAGCTTTTTTTCAGGACTTTATACAGGGTCTTTTTTCAGGTATGTAGTCAAAAGTTAATTATTATAAACATATTCCATTTTCTATTATTTGATTTTCACAACTGCAATCAGGTTAGAGCTTTAAACATTGCACTATTCTATTTAGGCGGCAGAATATTAAATCATTTTCTCCAGGAACCTCAACTTCAAACCCAGAGCTTGGAGCCAGAGAACTCTAATTACTTTAAAGTCTAGTGACTTGCTGCACAGAATTACTTTTAGCTGTGTGAGTTCACTTTTAATAGAATCACGAAGAAGATAATCCATTTCATGGTTTGCAAAAAAGCTGCTGACGACTGATTTTTTCCCCATATGAGAGACCTTGCAGAGCCACCTGCCTATCTCTGTGCAATCAAATCAAGTGCAGAACACACATTCATCACCAGCACAACATGAAAACACTCATTCCTAGGACAATTTAGCAAATTGGAGTTAATTTGTTGCAAATAAGTAGATTCATTAGCGATACTGAGAATTTATGAGTTATATCAGAGAATCAGGCAATATTTAAACTATCTTCCCCTAAAACAAGAATACAAATTTCCAATATTTTTTTCCCAGTAATGGTTGTGCAAAGAAAAGGCTATTTCGGTCAACATCTGCACTTCCTGTTGGTGCCTCTCTTACTTCTTACCTTGGAGGGAAGCCAATTGTTTGAACTTCTCATGTTTGATGGGTAAGAAGAGCAGCACTTCCGCTCCTCCCTGCCGTCCTCCACAGCTCTGACTCAGATTTGGAGCCTGGGCTGGATTTGGAGATAAAGAAACAGCAGAAAGAGACCAGGATTCACCGGAGGAACAGCTCTGAGAAGGGAGTAGCTCACACCTCTGGCAGTAGCACCCTGCCTGTGATAAAGGCACGCTCCAGGCTTGACGTCTCAGGCAATGCCAGGTTTGCCTTTGTGCTTATCTCAGGTGGAATACGGAGACAAATCTCAAATTCCAGTGATCAAAAGAAGATCAAAGAGGTACTTTTGGGCTGGAATTTTGAAAAACGGGAATGTGCCTAAACCACGTTAAGTTTTGTGACTTTCAAATCTCCCAGCCTCTGTAAAAATTGCAGCCCACGGGGTATGTCGGAAAACACTTAAACCTGACTGCATTTTGCCTGTGTTTTAGTTACCGTGACAGATTTCCTTTGAAGTGGAGAACTTTGGGGCATTCAAGTATTAGCATAGAATAAATGAGAAAGAATCAAAGCAAAGAGCAGCAAACAGAATAACAAGACGGAAAGAACAGGCAAAGAAATCCAGCTGCTCTGAATAAAGGGGAAAAAGAAGAGTTTCTGTCTTTTATTGCAGATGGAGCTGGTACTTTCTTTCCCAACCTATGCACATGGAAAAACACACAGATAAAAGAAAAGATGGCATGAGATAAACTCTTATTTCACTGAATTTCTGGAGTACATCAGGTGATCCCTAACAGATCTCTAAACCATATCCTATCTTTCTTTTCTGCTATACTGCATGGTTGTTTTCCTGTTGTAAAAATAATTTCTTAGACACACACTGCATGCTGTTATCTTCAAAGCACCACTTGTCTGGTCTCCAATCCCAGTCAAGGAACAAGAAATCAGTTCTGTTTTCTTCATCTGGCTGCTTTTGACTGAGCTGAATTTGAGCTCCGGGGTGCGCTGGCAATTCTCTCTTGGATCTTAGTGAGCCGTGCCCTTGCTGTGCTTAGCAGCTCTCAGAGGAGCAATTATGGCTCCTGAGCGATGATGGGAGCCAGTGCGTGGAGAAGTGTCAATGCTGAATGGCAGAGAGCTCATGCCTTATGAAGAGTTTCAGTAAAAACCTTACTGGAGGTCCAGTGACCTGGAAAAAATGGGAAAGGTGGGTGATGTGTTACGGCAGCCAAGCAGCTCCTGCAGGGCTGCTGCACAGGTGAGCCTCAGGGAAAATACCTGTGGGAACCAGATGGGCACTCACACAGAGCCTTGTCTCCTGCCTGATTCCATCCTAAAAGGGAAAATATCCACAGGATTCCTCAAGGTGCTTCTCCAGTTCCTCAGACATTGAGTCTGCTTTGAATCTCACTAATGCTTTAGGCACAAAGGAGTGTATTGTTGTAAGGCACAGTATTCATAAGGAATATAAAGAAACCCCCCCAAAAACCCCACAAACCCCCTGCTCTCATGGTATTCAAGTAACAGTTTTGACCTTCCTCCATAATTCCCAGTGCTACAGAAATTGCCACAACTTGATTCTCCATTTCTTGCCACCAGTATATTCTCATAGACTTGTCAATCACGTGTGCAATTAGTGCAGCTTTCTCACTAGAGAGAACTGAGGAATGAGAACTTCACGTGAGAACTGAAGCTCACGGCAAAATCTCACACACAAAACTTCAGTATTTTATAATTCAGTCGTGTCTTGAGCTGGCTGCTGGGTACTGCTGCCTCCATGGCTGTCTCTGTTTTTCACAGGCACCACCACCATTGAGAAATACGACCTCAGGACCAACAGCTGGATCCAAATTGGGACCATGAACGGCCGGCGGCTTCAGTTTGGGGTTGCAGTGATTGACAACAAGCTCTACATCGTGGGGGGCAGGGATGGGCTCAAAACCTCCAACATTGTCGAGTGCTTCAACCCTGTCACCAAGGCTTGGACTGTGATGCCCCCGATGTCAACACACAGGCACGGCCTGGGTAAGAGGGGCTCTGCCCCTGCAAATGCCTCCCAGCACACACAGATGGGGTTATTCCTTGGTTTAGAAAGACAGGTGTCTGCCAGGTAAAAGCCAGTTTCCCTTGGAATGCAGAATGTAAAACCCTCTCCCTCTGAATTATTATAATTTTGAAATTAAGGGGCTTTCAGGCAAAGATATGGGAATAGGAATAACAGTTCTTTACTAAGAATGTTAAAAACGTAGTAGTACAAAAGAGGCAAAAGAACAAAAAAAGAAAAAACCCACTGACATAGTTGAAATACAACCTGACACCCTGTTGATCAGGGTGTTGGGAGCAGTCGAAATAAATCCTCCTAGAGTGACAGATGTGGTTCTGTGGAGTAGAGATGATCCTGTAGAAGGGTCCAGTGGTGGTGAGATGTGTCCAGTCTTCCTCTGGGAACCCAGTGCACACAGGCTGTGCTGATTTCCAGGTTTGCCTGTTCTGAATCCCAGGTTTGATCCAGGTGGGAATGCCGGGCTCCTCCCCTGGGTGCAGCATCTCCCCATGGACGATGGAATTGTCTCAGCCCTGCAGGGAGCCTGGATGGCCCATGAACAGCAGAGATCCCTGCAGGGAGGATGGGTCCTGGAAGGGATAAGAACCCTGCCCCAGCTGGTTTAACAGCTGCCCATGGACAGAAGGCACCCGCCCCTCCCCCTGGAGTTGTGAGATAAAGAAAACATCTCTTGAACCCGTTTCAACAGATGGGAATAAAATACAACTTGCAACCATGACAGGTTTGATTGACTCAAACACGGCCGAGGAAAATTTTAAGAGTATTTGGTAGTACACAGCAATATTTGTAGAAGACATTTTTCAAAGAGAGGTTTGCCTATTGCCATGACTTTATGATTTTGTTAGTATTCACCTAACTAGCGCTGGTCTTCCTGAGTTAATTTTGCATGTAGGAAATTCCAAAATATAAGCTGTAGTGAAAATAAACAACTCTCAATGAATTAATGGCCAAGGGATATACTTACATTACAGTAACAACCTTATTTTATATATATATATAAAAATACATGATGAATTAAGCCCAAAGGTATCAATCACCTCTGTAATTCACATCAGGGCATTACCTACACTGAAGAAAACGGTGCATGAGAATAAGTACAACTTCACCAGTCCTAATGTTGCGATTACAAGAAGTTTTACAGAGCTATGTCGTGGCTTAGCTTCTGTTTTTTTTTACTGCAAAATAATCCTTAATATTATTCATGCTAAAGAATAATTTGAATATGGAATCTAGAATTTATTTCCAGAACTATAAAAAATAAGGCTAAGTTTACAGATGAGAGACTGTAACAGAGGGAATATGATGATTTCTGAACAATTTATATATCCCAGACCTTATGGAAAAGCTGGCTTCTCTTAAGTTACAGAAACAAATATTGCTTGAAATCATCGGTAAGTTCAAATGACATGGAATATTTTTATTTTTGTGGTTAATAGAGGACAATCAATTCAGAATCATTTGGCAGACCATTGTGGCCTATGTCACCTTCTCCACTGCTTGGTAGAGACAGGGTAGTGTAGGGTTCTTACCAGTTGGAACAGAAAATTGATGAAGTAGGTGGCAAATGGGAAGACGACTAATCAAATTAAATAATTGTAATTGAAATCTTTATAATTCCTGAATGCAGGGGCATAATTCTGTCCAACAGGCAGGTCACAGCCATAAATTTGAGTGCTCAAAGTTTGGCTTCAATCTGTGCCTGTTTTGCCTCATACTTACAGACCCTATTACCCTCAGGGAGATTCTGTGGAGAGCTGATGCTTTTGAAAAAATCAGGCCACGTATATTTAGGTCTGAAAGACAGATTTAGAAAACTTTTAAGCAGCTGGATTGAAATATATTGCCTCACCTAACAAAGGGAGCAAAGAGCAGCAGCAGCTCCCAAAGGGAAGGCACCAAATCCCTTCTCTGGAGATACAAAATGGCCCAGGGTTCATCCACACAGAGCTTTGCAGTGACAGCCAAGTTGGCTCTCCTGTGCCTCAAGGACAGCAGATACGAGCCAGCTGTTATCCAAAAGGCATTAAAATGTTGTGGTGCTTTTAGCTGGTAGGGACAGCCAGCTACACACCCCCAGGCTTCCTGCTGGCATCACTACAGAGCTTCAGCTGGCTCAGAATTAGGAGAGGTTGTTGGTGTGGGCATATTTTTCATTGCCTGACTCAAGTTTTGTCTTTTTGTAGGAGAATAGCATCATTTCCCTGTTAGAAGCTCAAATTTGTTTCAGAGCAAGGTCACCAGGAGTGAAAGAGATAAAAGTCCAAGAAGAGAACATCAGAACCAAAGCAGCTTTCCTTTAATCTTTTGGCAAAAGATAATGGTTATTTAGAAGAACACTCTATGTGAAGTGCTTGTTTATCTTTATTTATTCCTCCAAATGAAAAGGCTGCTTTCAGATCATTTAATACCAGCTGAAATTGCTTATCTGCACACAGGGAATTAACGCACAGAATGAATACACCGCTGGCCGCTGAAACCAGGAGATAATTTGTCCCTAATTCTGTCTCTCAAGGAGTAGCAATGCTTGAAGGACCAATGTATGCAGTTGGTGGCCACGATGGGTGGAGTTACCTCAACACAGTGGAGCGCTGGGACCCGCAGGCGCGGCAGTGGAATTACGTGGCCAGCATGTCCACCCCAAGGAGCACCGTCGGGGTCGCGGCACTCAACAGCAAGTATGGCAACAGGAAAACCCCTCTCTGGGTTTTTATTTGCTCTCTCCCTTGGAAATGCAGCTTCTTAACTTTTATTTTCAGGCTTGTGTTTATTAGTGACCCGGAGGAAACAAAGAGAAAATGTAATGCATGGAAATAAGAAAGGAAGGCCTTTCCTCTGCTGTGTGGTAAATTGATTTCAAACCTGCAGTCAGGTTTTAAACACATTTTGGCCCTTTAAAATTATAGCAATGTTATTACATGCACATCAGAAATTTACCGAGAATATAACACACATGGATAAAAAATCAGCTACTTAAAAAAAATATTCCAAGTTCATGTTTACACTTTTAAATCATTGTGTCTAAATAGACTTAATGTGAATGGAAGCAAAGTCTTTCCTTTGTCGTACAAATTCACAGCCAATTTTTAAAATTTTGAAGGTGTATGGTGTGTTTGATGGAAAGAGGATCAGTTTATCAATTTGGTATGGAATAAACAGCATCTTATAAATCTTATCCTACACAGATTTTCTCTGCCCTCCATCTCTTGCTTAAATACATGAAATCAATGTCGATGTAGTCAACATTCTGCTAAGATATTAAATCCACTCAAGCCCTTTTATATGGGAGCAGAAAACTGTGGATCTTACAAAAGCCTTGTAAAAGGCCTCAGGTTATGTAGAGAATGGTTTGAGCCAACACTTCTTCTTTAAACCTGTGGGAAGCTCTTAGCAGTTTGTAGAGGCTGGGAACACTTACTTATAGCCAGACAACTGCATTTACCTGGAACTTTTGCCACTGGCTTCCCTGATCACTGTGTAAATTCCTGAGAAAGAGAAGGGTAAAAAGCAGAAACAAAGATGTCAGTAAAGGGGGAGGCTTGCGTTAATACAAGGCAGCACTTAAATTGTAGCTCACAAGTCCAAGAGAGGCAGAAGTGCCTCTCCAAGTCCCTGCTGTACTTCGGAGGAAATGTTCTCAGCAGAAACTCCACCACAAACTCCTGTTGGTGCCTTCCACAGCAGCAACATGCAGGAAACCACTTTGTCAAAGAGGAAACCAGCCTGATCCTGACTCTGCTCTCAATCATTGCTGATACAAACTGTCTCCAGCAGGGCTTAAATCATGTCTATTAGTCTGGTGATGTAATTTCGGAAGTACCAGGAGATCAAATGTCCATCACTCATTGCTACTGCTGCGGTCCAACCAACAGAATCCTTCTCCTTTTCCTGTTTCCCTAAATCACACTGTATTTTTTCCTGTTCAACCCCACCAGAAAAGCCTTTGCATATTTGTGGAACAACACTTTTGGACCAATAAATAGCCCATTGAAAACATCAGTCAATAATGCTATATTTAGTCTTCTCCTTAGAGAAAATGGGAAACACCACCTTGTTTGTAGACGTGTTATGGAAAACAAAGGATCCCAAGCGATTGCTTTGTGTATACAGATATTTCCTTGCCCTGCAAAAGCTGTGTAAACAAGCAGGCTGTATCAATGGCATGATGCGAAAAGAAAATAAATCAAAGGCTCAAGTTTTGTATGGATCAGACAACAAACTGCACAACCAAACTCAATTTTATCAAGTGAACAGACATTAAAAAAGAGACAGCTGGGGATTTTTTATTATTCTAATGGTGAAGAGAAGAATCTTCTAGTTAAAATATGCACCAGAGAAGTCTTAAAACTTTTTAAGTCTCTGGAATAAAAAAGGCACTTCTAAAGGAAAATGCAGCTGACCTGGTTTACGTCATTTACTCTGGGTCAGTCCATGTGTTCCCTAGGTCTCTAATAAGCTGCACTAAATAAATTCAATTTTGTGGCAGAAGACAATAACAAGGGTCTGAAAGAGAGTGGAAAAACCAGCACACTCAACAACCGAACACATCTTCTATTACATTCCATTCCATCCTAGTCCAGTAGCATCCAAGATAGCTGGAGATGTGAAGGAAGTTCAGGCTTTGTAAAATTCATTGACAAAAAGCCACAACCCCTGATTTTTTTTTTTTTATTTTTTTTTTTTTTTTTAAACAGGGATTACCACAATATACTCCTACAAGTTGCCCCAACATCAGCTGTTTAAATTTTCAGTTGTTTGCTAAGTACTTTTGGACTTAACATATAAGATGACATAAGGTTGTATCTTCTGTCCAGCAGATTTTCTTAAATAGACGCTTAGAGGAAAACAAATTCAATATATGTTTTATATATGTTTTTGGTATCTATTCAAGTTATTAAAGTTAACTGCAAAGAAAAAACTTATAATGTGATGATACCCAATAGTCTCTAACTCTGTCCCTGTACCATACATTTCAAACATATGCAGCATCTTGCAATTCAACTCTTTCTATTGCTCACATTTAGAGACCCTGACAAGAATTTTTAAGCTTAATTTTCATATGCGGCTGCTTGAATATTTCCACTGTGGGTGTAGAATATAACTTCATCTAACACACAAAAGCCTTTGAGCAAAGGAAGTTCCAGAGCACAGCAAATAATGGGCATAATGACAATTTTAACGTGGTCTGAATGAAGTCAGCCAGATAAAATTCCTGTTAGTGGGAGGATAAAGACTGAAATTGTTTCCCTTCTTGGGGGCTTTTATCCCAGGCTATATGCAGTTGGTGGGCGAGACGGGAGCTCCTGCCTGAAATCCATGGAGTGCTTTGATCCTCACACAAACAAGTGGAGTTTATGTGCCTCCATGTCCAAGAGGAGAGGTGGCGTCGGTGTGGCCACCTACAATGGGTTTTTGTACGCCGTGGGAGGTCATGATGCTCCTGCTTCCAACCACTGCTCCCGCCTGTCTGATTGCGTGGAGAGGTAGGAAAATATTTTGCTTTTTTTTTCTTCTCTGTTTGCTTTCAGGGAAGGGATTTGTCTTGCTCATGTTTAGATAAAGGCCTGAAACTGGGAGAAGTACAGCCACCACCACATGCCACCCGAACCAGGGTAAGCCACACCACATGATATCCAGTACACAAGAATGTAGGCACTTAAGAACTGTTATTCCTTTTTCTCTCAATGCCCTCGTTTACCAAATTGGGCACCAAATTCTGTCTTGGTTTTGAAAGACAGTTGTCTGCCAGGGAAAGTTAGAGCTTCCCTTGGAACAGAGAATGTAAACCCTCTTCCCTCCAAATTATTATGGTTTTGCAACTATCAGCTTTCAGACAAAGCTATGGGAATAGGAGTAACAGTTCTTTACTAGGAATAATTAAAAAAAAACCAAAAAAAACCAAACTAAAAACCATATGTAGTAGTACAAAAAACCCCAAGCAAGCAAGGTAGTAAACAAAAATCCTGGAAAAACCCTGACATAGTCAGGGATATGACCTGGCACCTTGGTGGTCAGGGTGTTGGAAGCAATCCAAATAAATCCTCCTGGAGTAACAGATGTGGTTCTGTGGAGTAGAGATGGTCCTGTAGAAAATCCTGTGGTGATGAGATGGGTCTGGTCTTTCTCCTGGAATCCAGTGGAAAAACCGGATCCCTTGTGTCCTTCAGTCCCAGTTTTTATCCAGCTGGGAACAGCTGGCTCCTCCCCACTGTGTGGAGCATCTCCCAGTGGGATGATGGAATGTGTCCTGGCACTGGTGGGCACTAATGGCCCATTATCAGAAGATGTGCCCCTGGAGGATGGAGGGGTGGTGACAGAGATAACAAACACTGCCACACCTGGGTTTAATGACTGGGCTGTTATCAGAAGGCATCCACCCCCTCCCCCCTGGAGTAGGGGATAAGGGAGAAACATCTCTCCAACAGCTTTCAACAGATGAAATAGAATACACATTTTTTGGTTACATAACCCAAGACAGGATAACACAATAAATTCTCTTCACAGCTGGAATGTTGTATTTGTAAAAGGTATTCAGCCTTTTAAAAATCAGTATTTTGAGCAGGAATAACTGATTTCCAGTACTTTTGTGGTAACAAAGGATTAAACCTCAGCAGCAAATTCCTCCATTCTGCCTGAGCTACCCAAGAGCCAGGTAAAAGCAACTGCAGCAGTGAGACAAATTCAAGATGTGACCCTTCTATTTCTCAAGTGCCAGAACTCAGGTTTAGGCTGCTTGTGCCATGTATTGTAGGAATGAAATACCTTTCAGTTGGTATTCTAATGATTTGACTGATACTAATAAAAGTTGTAAAAACATAAGAAATATCACAAAGTCTTGTCATTTGGGGAAAAGAAAGGAAAACTGAGTGGGTGTTAAACCCTGCTGTGAGCAATAACGGCCAAATTCTGTCCTCAGTTATGTCAGGTAAATCAGGAACTACATGGAATTCACTGTAATTTGTATTAGAATAGATCAGAAGTAAAATCAATATTAATGTAAGGTGCTGCCATGCATTTCATGTGAGAAATGTTGAGCTACTACACAAGATATTTAATTTCTTTTATTGTAAACTTCTCTGAAAACATTAATTCTGACAATAAACAGAAAACAAAAAACTTTATGAAGGAAGAAAATGAGATTATATCAAAATTAAAATTGCTGAGTCAACCGGTGGCCAGGGTATCCTTCCCTCAGGTCCCATTCGTGTTTAAAATGTATTGATGGCTTAACGTAATTGAAATGGAGAAACTACAAGGAAAAAGTGGAAACAGGGGTATTTTCCCTGTGCTTAAAGGCCCCTCTAGTGGCTAAATCAAAAACTGACTCATATCTCAGTTCCACTCGTTCCTGGTACAAACCAAACAGCGTCACAGGAGAAAGCAAGCCAACATCAGCAATTTGAACTTGAAACGCGTCTCCACCGTGCATTTCTCTGATGATTTTGATCACCACGCTTCCTAGGTATGACCCCAAAACAGATGCTTGGACCACGGTGGCCCCTCTGAGCGTGCCCCGGGACGCGGTTGGGGTCTGTCCCCTTGGGGACAGGCTGTATGCAGTGGGGGGCTACGACGGCCACTCCTACCTGGACACCGTGGAGTCCTACGATGCTCAGAACAACGAGTGGACAGAGGTAACGGGGAGACAAGCAATGCCTCAGAAGTGATAGGGGCTCTTCCTGCAGCTGGGAATAATTCTGCCCAAATAACGGTGAAATTATCGCGGGTCTGGTGGAAAACGACGCGTCAGGATGCAGCAACGCTGTGGGTGGGCTTGAATAAAATACCAGTTTCCTCTCTTGTAAAATAACCACATGAAACTTTTCAGACTGAGGGGTGGAGGAAACACATGGGCAAGCAAAGCAGATTGCACAAATCACTTTGGGTTCAAAGCGCTTAAATTCACTGTTGGTAGATCTGGTGTGTTTGACAGCAATACACTCTTCTGGAGGCACCTTCAAACTCTCATATTTATGGCCCTCCCCACTGAGACCAAAAGGACATACCTGAACTGCCAAGATCCTTTTGCAGCCACGCAGCCCGTGGTTTTGGAGCACTGGATGTGAAGGCCTTTCGAACATGTCAAGGGAACAACACCAGGCTACACCTTTGTAACTCAAGGGCTGCTGAATTTTGCCAAAAAAACCCCCAAACTGCATTTTCATACCTTAGTTAAACCTAAAGTTTTCAGCATTACATCGGTTTGAATAAACAAATTACTTTTCTGTTAATCTGAAAGTAATTTCTTCTTGTCCTATCCATAGGATGCTGCTAAAAATGTTTCCTTTTTTTCTTTTCCTTTTTCCTTTCCCTTTCTAGGAAGTTCCTGTCAATATTGGCAGGGCTGGAGCATGTGTTGTCGTTGTGAAGTTGCCTTGAGGACTGTAAATTATTGTGAAACTGAACTGAGTAGAGCTTCAGAAGACAAGAAACATTTCCAGGAGCAGTACAGACTGCACACACCTCAGCAGCCCTCCCTTATGGACAGTATTTATCTCTGAGCCGTCACATTATTACAGCACAGAAGTGTCTTCCTGCATCACAAAAATCAGCAAAGTTTGCAGAATTGAATCACTTTATTATCCCTAATACATAAAACCTACCAAGTTTGTTTCAGTGTTTGAATGGTTCAGGTTTGTTACAGAAGTGTATCTGTTATTTATAAAATGCAGCAGTGAGAAATGTGTGTAAGATTTCAAAAACTTTTTTCCTTTCTATGTAGTTAAGAAAGCTAAAGTTTATTAAAAAGGCTTTTGTATTTCAAGTAAATGAAAATGATTATGAAACACCTCCAACAGGAAACTGCACAAAAAGAAATATTTGCTCATAAATATTACTGTCAACAGAATATTCTCTGCAGAAGAAACTTAGTTTCTATATTCAAGCATTAAACTCCTAAATTAATTTTTAAATCAAACAAGAGAAGCAGATAATTTATTATTTACCATCCAACACTGCTAGAACCATGACAGAATATCCATTTTTAGCAGTGTATTGAATTGAATAATGCAAGTTAAATCATAGTAGGCTTAAGGTACCTTTATGCTATTGTGTGCCAGTAGAAAGAAATCTCTTTTGTCAAAACATATTGCAAATATAATTTGCAATCATTTTCAGTGCATAGATATGCGATATTTTAATGCTGCTCTGTGTGTCAAGTTATTAATGGATTTCTCTTTGCCCACTAACCATCTGTCAGTATGTGTTAAACTAATCTGACTATTCTGGGGATTATAACCGTGCATTAAATTTTAAAACAATCATATAATTACATTCCTTGAATATAACTTACAAAATGAAATTTTTATATCATATTGATATGACAATCTTTGACCTCAGCTGAAGATCACCAGCTTTCTCTCATGTACAGTAAAATATGGTAGGGGATAAACCACACCCACTGTGTAACATTAGACACCATTTATAAACAGGTTTATGTTCTCTCTGGAATTAGTGGAATGATAAGAATCAAGAGCAAACAGGAAAAGAATCACCTGAAAACAGCACATGGCGTTCCACATGCATGATATTTCCTTTTCGTGTGCCAATTTCTACTGTTTTGCTTTAATTTCATTTTTTATAATTTCAAATGCTGAAATTGTATTCTAGAAAAAAAGAATGTATGTAAGATATTCTATGCTGTAAAGCACAATATTTGGTCAGTATCCACTTCAGTGTTTGTCAAGTTGTTGTTTTGTCAATATCAGAAAATTCAGGTTAGAGAAAAAAAAAAAAAAAAAAAAATCTCTGAATGTGTAGGCTAACTTTCCTGATGGAATACTGTAGTTTCAAGTTTTAGCAATATGCTATTAAAAAAAAAAAAAAAAAAAAAAAAAAAAAATTAAACCTATTGAATGTCTCTAAAGAAAAAAACCTCAAAAGCATATTTATAAAAAGAACATTTTTAACTTTAAAAATCAATTATGTTTATATATAGCATGCTACATTCAAATAAACATTACTTTCTCTGCTAAGAAAATTTGGATTATATTTTAACATCTTTATGGTTTTTATTTTACGTCCTTTCAAAAACAGAAGACACAGAAGCCTCAATCTCATTTTTGTACTCTGAGAGAACAAAAGATGCACAAAACCCCCCTGCCATAGGAATGGGGAACAAACCCTAAACCAGCTCGTGGGTTTCAGAAGACACATCAGAAGAAGTAAACATTTTAGTTTCCAGCAGATCAATAATCTGAAGCAAACACAAGGGTCCAAGCACAGGGAATCTGCCCAGAGACACACTGGGGACCGGTGGGTGGATGTTGTTCCTCTCTCCCTGCCCCATAGGGAAGCTGTCTGACCACCGACCCAGATCATCTTCTTCCAGAAAACACTAACTTCTAAACATTAATAATAAAATTTCCAACATTCCCCCCCACCCCCCCCTTTACTCTTTGTCATCCTACTTTAGTCCTGCAAGAGCCATGTGCAGTGTTTTGTACAAAGGAGAGGGTCATTTCTGCTTTTCACTCAGGCTCTAAATCATGCTCTTCTAAAACAGCACACCACTGCTCCCAGTAAAACCTGGACAGGCTCATATTTTACTTTTTTTAATTTGTTTGGAAAACACTGGTATTGAATGCTCTTTTTTAAAACTCCAGCATAAAAATGACACAGACCATGTGCAACAGATGCCAACGTATGCAAGAAGCAAATCAGGACAGACTCTGACAATGCCCGTGGGCCTGACCCACTGAGCCTTTGCGGGGAATTTGAAGTTTTCTTGGGAAAAAAGAAAGCAGAAGCCTCAAGTGAGAGAAAGAAGCCATGGCTCCCGAGCCAATAGAGAGATTTATAAATATAAACCCACCTCCAAAAACCTGTTCAAGTCTATAGTACCTTAATCCAAACACACGGGATCTTTGAGAGATGACAAAGAACTCCCCTGCCTTTGTCCCCTCCTCAGCTTGCAAATTTTATTAAATCCTCTATCAGTAAACATGACATGAAACACTTAGGGAAAACACTTAGATGTAAACAATCCCCTTAAATATCTCTTGAAATACACACTGCCATTTCTGTAATTTAATAAAGGCTCAGAAAGAGTATTAGAAGACTTCCTCTATTTCTTTACAGCTCTCTAAAGAAGTCATGTCATGAGGTTTGCTTATGTAAAAAATAACACCAGGCAGAAAAAAACCTGTAAGATTTTAGCTTGCAGAAAGCTAAATTTATCAGTTTAATAAATCCAGTAGCTCTTGTTAGCATGAGCCACAATCTCTGAGTATTTGCATGTGTGTGCTATGAGATGAGATGGTCCCATTTCTATGGCAAGGCTACAGTAACAAGCGCATTTCTTCAATTTTAAGTTTAAGGCTGCATCTTGTTATAGAAACAACACCAAGATAAATACAGGTATGGGGAAAAGGGAAAGGATGGGAAAGGTATTTTGGTTTTGGTACTGAACTTTAAGGGTTTTGTTTTGGTTTCTCCATATTATTTGTACAGAAGTGAAAAACCATGTGAAAGGAAACCAGCACTCCACAAAAGGAAATTGGGCTCTCAACAGGAAGGTGGCAGGAGAGAAAGCAAGAAGATTTGAAGGTTTGGGTGATAATCTCTACCTGAGCTGCTGCAGCAATGGTACTTTATGTTAATATAATGTATGGGGAGCAGGGACACCACTTACCCTTGAAATCAGTGCTGGGAAAGGCTGAAGATGCAGCTTAACCATGTCTCTGTCCAGTAGGAGATCTTTAGGCCAAGAGCATAAGCCCAGGAAAGTCCCTCCCATGACTTTAGCAGTGATACTTTGAATAAAGCAGTATTAGAGCTATTTACAGCTGTCACAATAAAAATAAATTATTTTCCCGATAGCATATAATTTTTAATTTCTTGCACAACACAGCTACGCTAAAACACAGTCTCGATTGATCAGTACTGGATGTCTTCAAATTGTACAAACCAAGGAGTGAACAGCCTACATTCAAAGCTCATAGGAACTTGGTAAGGATTTATTCAATCCAGGCAGTAACACGAGACTTTTTCCTTGACAGAGTCACACATACTGCATTTTCCATGTAGGATATTTCGGTGCAAATTTCCTTAGAGTCGCTTGATGTTGACCCATGAATTTTTCACTCAGGGCAAACATGAAACTTTTAGATCAAATTCTTAATAATGAGTCCTCTTCCTCAGCAGGGTGGATAAAAGTTTTCTCATCTCCCAGTCCTTACAAAGTCTTGAACCCTGGGGGTCTGAGCGAGACTGGAGCTCAGCTGAGGCTCGGTTTGCCATTCAGGCTCTGCTCAGAAGATGGTGCTACGTGACAACGTTTGGAAAATCCTGCTTCTGTCTGAGAGAACACAAGGCTACCTTGTTGTAATATTTATCCTTGAAATATAAATCCGCTCTTTAATACTCTCAAGAGCCTCCTCCATTTGTTAGTGGAACTGCCTTACGGACACGCTCCCCATACGCACACACAGACACTTCTGAGCTCCTCAAGAAAATTTGGAAGCAAGTTTACAGAGTTGCAGTAAAGCCCCTTTTGCAAATATTCCCAAAGCACAGGCTGGTATTGCTGCCTTGGTGCCTGTCCTGGGTTTTGGCACATGGGAGATCAAAAATTGTTTGTGCTTGATGTTGCCGAGCTCAAATCATGGAACCCATTTGTTTGGCTGCAAAGACTCGGGATGAGAAACCAATGATGTCAGCAGAGGGATGGAGAGAAGGATCTTTTTTGGCCCATTATGCCATCAACCAGCCAGCTGGCCCCCAGCACCCTCCCCTGACTTCATCCAGACATTTTTAAGCTGCAGTTCCTGATGTGGGGTAAAACCATCCAGCTCTGCTGTTTAGAAAATGCACATGACACATCCATAGGTGTTAAATCCATAAATAAGATATAAAATGGTTATTGCCCTGTTCCCCCCATTTTCCTTACTAGGACAGTCACGAAACAAAGCCAGAGGTGAACACAATGCGCTTAACATGAAAGATCAGGAAACTTCATACAGTTCTGACATTTCTTTTTACAGGGGATAAAACAGGGGATAATCATTCCTCTGCAGCAGGGAACAGGGACTGCTCCCAGATATTGGATGCAAGTTTTCCAGCATTCAGCAGTCTCATTTCACCTCACCTCTCTGTAAACACAGAGCTGCAACTTGCTTTTATATGTATTTCTCCCTGTCACCTCAAATTAATAGACAATTCAATGATACTACTTCCATAATTCAGAAAGAGGTTCTGAAGCAAAACATTAAACAAGGACACTTTATGAATTATTTCTCACTGAAAATAGAGACCAATTTACAATCAGCTTTATACCATTTATAAGACAGCTCTAAATAAAAACAATAATTTAAAAAATGTTGGGGAAAGTGGAGTGTTAGAGCACTTGAAATTGACCCTTTCCTCTGCTATACTTTAATCAAAGGGCAACTACTCCTGACTTCTGTCAGCTCAAGGTAATTCTGAGCTCAGAGACATTTGGTTATGCCCAGTAGAGAAGCTAAACCACCACAAACATATAAATAACCTGTTATGAAGCACCACTATTACATGGCAAAATTTGCTTTCGTTGTTTCAGGACACCTACCCGTCACCAAAGACATTTCCGCAATAATTACAAAGGTGGAGCAAAGGAAACTCCGTAAGAAAAAACTCTTTATTTCTGTGACACCAGCAGCAGAGATGGAAAGAGGGACAAAAGCCCAAACAGATTAATTGGCTCAGCTTCCCAAACTCTTCAGTGTCCAGCTTGTCCTTTTTAATATCCAGAGCTAATATTTGGATGCAGCTGTTTACATAACAAGTCTCAGTGGCTCTTTCCCCTGCCTCCCTCTCCCCACTGAACAGGAGATTTCCTCCAAAAAGCTTGGAAATATCACATCCCTAGAGGCTGCTCTGTGTACTACTTATCTTCCATTCTCACAGCCTCCTTAAAAACAAATATCCTGCCCCCAAATCCTCCAAACTTCTACGTACCAAAGGCTTTCCTGCCTTTGAGATTCTCCTCCTGAAGCTCAGGGTTTATCTGACAGTGCTCATGTGTAAGGTCAGGCACGAGAAAATAATGCCAATTGTCACAAAACCACTCCAAGTGGGAGCAGTTTTAATTTCAAGCATTCAAATCTAAGCAAATCTTTCTCAAAATAAAGATAAAATCAGCACTTCTAGATGAAAAAATAAAAGTCTATGTACAGCTACTGAACAACTGATGGTAATTGAAAAATCCCATTCTGCCCAAGGCATCTCTGATAAGAATTGATTATCAAAGACCTCATTAGTTTCTTTCTCTCTACAGTGTTTGTGCTGAACAATAGTAAATAAAAAGTCTTGTGATGATTGTGTCTTTACAACCTTAAGTATTGCATGATGCTCAGAAAAACATGTGCTTGTCTGATTCAGTTGGGCAAAACAGTGTGCCATATAAAGAAAAATTCATTTTAATCACACTCAGTAATCAGATTCTTTTGTGGGAAAAGGGGCCTGCAGCTGCTAGATGGAATCAAACACGCTGCAAGAATAAAGAAAAAAAATCACTATGGCATGTTCTTCCTTGTACACACTTCATTAACAATATCCTGCAAAACTGGGAAAGATTGGAGAGAAGAGGTCAAAAGCCAAAAGAGACACTACAGAGCAGGAAAAATACCCAAAAAGTAATTCCTCTGAGGAACCTGTCAAACTTAATTTGATCCTTAGAATACAATAAAATACAACATAAAAAAATCTCATTTGATGCTTTACTACAAGAAGTAAAAAGGGCCATGAAGCAAAGCAGGAGCAATGAAGCTCCAAGTGTATACAAGAGCATTTATTACAGATTTGTTTCCTGTTTTCTTCTTTCCAACAACATAATTGTCAGATCAGAAAGCAACATTTTATTTGGAATCAGTTTCACTCTATACTTAATAACTCAGAACTGAAAATTGTATATAAATTCACATTTCAATTTTCTAGCACGCAGACATAGTAATGGAGTTAAAAATTCATGGTGATTAAAGAGGTTTTTATTTCCTTTAGCATTAGAAAATTGAAGGGCCTTTTAAAAAGGTTAAAAGTCAACAAAATCTAAAATGTGATGTTCTTTTCTCAAATTTAAACCATCAACATCTGTGACTTTTTTTTTTGTTTCATATCTCCTTGTATTTCTTCTTTTTTTTCATGGTCAAGACTCTTTTACTTAATTTAATTTTTTAATTTTCTCCACTAGGTTGTCATCATAAAACCCTTATAATTCTCTTGTAACTATTCAGTTTATTCAGCCCTCCAGAGACAGATATAATGCAAAGTCCACTACACTGTTGGCATCTTCTCATAAAAATACTGTAGCTACAGATGAAAATGAAATTTTGCTAATGTGGTTTCAGGAATATTGTTTAGAAACTTATTTGATAATTCTCATTATCTTGAATGGCTTATAGTCCCCTAATTTATTTACATAGCTCATTGTTGTAGTTATTTAAAATGCAGAGCTACAGGTTTTATTCTCAAATTCTCATTTGAGAACAGACACGTTGTAAGTGTTTACAAAGAATTTTGTAGAATAGTGCTTGGACATTGATCGATAATTGCAAATAATAAGCTCTTGATCTGAGCATGCAAATAACTTATATTTCAGATAAAAGCATTTTTTTTATACTTTTGTATTGACAGAGTCAGGATATGAGAGGACACTGCAAGAATCTAAAAGTGATCTGGAAATTGAAATATAATTTCTGTACAGAGTATTAAAAGCTTCTTTTCTCCACTGTTAAAAGCTCATTTGCTCTTCTGTGATGAAGTGTTAAATAAACTGAGTTCAAGCTGTACAATTCATGGAGGAATAAATCTTTATAAACTACATCAGACCATGCCTTACCCTTACGATATACAGGTTTTATTTTCTATGTCCCATGACCTATAAGAAGTCCAGATGCACTTCATAAAACAATAACTTCATTTTAAAATGAAGCAGACACCCATATTAATGTGGTCACATCGCTGGAGTGTTAAATAAGGAATATCGAAATAATTTATTTCTCATTTTTCCAGAGCACAATCCAAGAAGGAGAGGGAGCTAAAGAAGCTGTGTGGGCAGGTGGGGGGTCAATCTCTTCTCCTAGGTAAGAAGTGAGAGGATAAGAGGAAGAGAAAACTGAA